>NW_026067951.1:1523588-1687746 GCF_014885135.2 Alexandromys fortis | reverse complement strand
GGGGGGGGGGGGGGGGGGGGAGGGGGGGAAGGGGAGACGGGAGGGGAAAGGGGAGGCGGGGAGGAGGCGGAAAATTTTTTTTTCAATAAAAAATTATATTTAAAAAAAAACTAATAGACTGACATGAAAATATCAATTAAAATCCTTTAAACAACCATCATGAACCAGGCGTGGTCCAAGACTGTTGTCTCAGCTCTAGGAAGGCAGAAGTTGAAAGATCATAAATTTGAGGACACCCTGGGCTACATAGATGGAAAAGGTTTCAAAGACAGAAAAAATAATCATGGTAATAATAATAATAAACACTTTAAAACCTCTTTACACATTCGAATTTAACCAAATAAACTTTTATTTCTAAAAAAAAAAAAAAAAAAAAAGAGCTAACTAGAAATATGTCTGAGCCGCTGCCCAAACAGTGTTGCAGTTCATATAGTTTTTGTGTTGTTATTGGGGTCTGGGTGGCCAGGAAATGAGAGCACAGTCTCCATTTACACACGGGGACTCGAAATCAGATCCCAGCACCCATTGAAAAATACGGTCATGCCATACACTCTTGGAACCCAAAACTGTTGAGCAGCAGAGATAAGAAGACTGCTGGGACTTTCTGGCTACCGACCTAGCTCCATCTTCACTGAGAGACCCTGCCTCAAAGGAATAAGGCAGAGAATGTGATCCCTGTTGATCTAGTTTGATCTCTCTTGCTGTGATAAGACATGCTGACTGAAAGTAACTTGGGCAGGAAAGGGTTTATTTCCTGTTACACTTCCAAGTTACAATCTACTGTTGACGGAAGTCAGAGCAGGAACTCAAGGAGGGAACCTGGGGGCAGAAAGTCAAGCAGAGAACTTAGAGGAATGCTGTTTCCCGGCTAGCTGGTGAGTTTCGGCTTAGCCTGCATTCTAATACAGCCAGGACTGTCTGCCCAGCAATAGCAGCAGCACAGTGGGCCGGGCCCTCCCACATCAATTGGCCACCAAAAACTGACCTCTGGACACACCCCAGGCCAATCTGATGGAGGTAATTCCTCAGTCGAGGCTCCTTATCCTAAAAGAGTCAAGTTGACAGCCAAGTGAAGCCCACAGTGACAGTGACAGGACCCCGAAGTCCTCTTTCCTCCACTTTCCTGCCCACAGACACACAGATCCACACCCCCGTTTCCTGGTCTGTACTGTGTGAAGAAGCTACACACACCACCACTAATGACAGCCGTGTTTCTGTTACCATGACTTCACTGCCATAGAGAACTGAAATCCCCCTGAAACTGTGAAATACGCATTTCCTCCTGGATGGTGTGTCTCTTGGGTGTTCTGTTTCAGCAATGAGATGCCATGGGTATAGGATTCCTCTCCCTTACACAGCCAGCCACTCTGGAAGGATAGCTAAGTCTGAATCATTCTCACTAGCTCTGCAGAATACAGAAGTTTTTGACACTGAGTTTTAACAAAAATCAATCTATTACTTAATTATGGATTAACCAATTCATCCTTGCAAGGAACATTCACAGTACAAGACATGTTTTTTTTTTTTAGTGTTTTTTTTTAAATATTTATTTTATTTATTTATTATGTATACAATATTCGGTCTGTGTGTATGCCTGCAGGCCGGAAGAGGGCACCAGACCTCTTTAAAGATGGTTGTGAGCCACCATGTGGTTGCCGGGAATTGAACTCAGGACTTTTGGAAGAGCAGGCAATGCTCTTAACCACTGAGCCATCTCTCCAGCCCTACAAGACATGTTTATTGAGCATATCTACCGCAGGCAAAATACGTCAAGTATGGAGAAGAAAAAAAGCAATTGTGTTGGTCGTAGTGCTAAGAAATTTTAAATTTCTTTGAGATAAATATTTCGACTGATCACAGTGGCACATTTCTGCAACCCTGCACTCACGAGGTGGGGGCAAGAAGCTCACGGGTTGGAGGTCAGCTTGGACTACATATAAAGTTCTGGGCCAGGTGAGATTACATAGTGAGACCCTGCCTCCGAAAGCCCTAAGAAAACGCAATGTGGACAGCACAGTGGTCACAGGAATCCACGACTAATGGGCAAATACACGACAACAAATTAAGCTGTATGAGCTTTGAAGAGGAAAGACATCTATGGGGCAGGAAGAGGAAAGCGGATCGCCATGGCAGGTGCTGTGTGATTCTGCAATAGCGAAGGACAGAGAAAGCAGAGAGAGACTTTCTAGCCCCTGGAACAACAACAACAGATCCTAGGTGTTGGGAAGTTTCTGCGCAAGTGCAGAACAGGTGAGAAGACTGGCCTGTCGGGAGGGACAGGACTGGAGGGAAGAGCCCCCACAGGAAGGTCAGCTGTGAAAGCGCAGCAGGGAGAGCCTGGGGCAGTCCAGTCTGCTGGAATGAAATCTGCTAAGTAATTAGGAGCTGTGAGGATCAGCGAGCTGGAGAAAATGTGATTAATGTGGCATTTTAGGAGAGCGGATCTGGCAGGTGTGTGCAATTGGTCAGCACACAGTGGAGGATGTGGTGGTTCAGTGTGGCCACATCCACACTTTAAGATAATTTCAAAGGAAGGAGAGAGCTTTTGAGAGAGAATAGACCCACTGAGACTTCACCATCTTCATTCATGTTAGCTTTGGCTTATTGGAAGCAAATCTCTGAACTCGGTTTTTTTCCTAATTCAAAATAAAGGCTTGTTGATTCTTCCATCTTCTTCTTTGTTCACTGAGTATAACTGTTATAATTATGGAGACAGACAGAGGCTATAAAACGAATTCTGGCTAAGAATGTGCTAACTGTGAAATACTCACAGAGAAGGTGGCCCCCAGTGACCATGCTCCGTCGGGGAGCAGCTAGCAAATCTAGCGTGTATTTGAAATTTATTCCACTGCCCTTTCTGAGGCAGGGCATTGTGATAAATCTCAGATGGGCCTTAAACATGCCATCCCCCTTCCCACTTTCCCTGTGCTGGGATTCCAGTTAAATGCTCCATGTCTGGATTCTCCAGTCCCTTTTAATGGCAGGTGTATCTGTGGCATACTGTCATTATTAGCTTCAACTGTCGATTGGAATCAAGCTTAGAGTCATCTGAGAAGAGGGAACCTCATCTGAAGAACTGTCTGAATTAGGCTAGACCATGCCCATGCCCATGCCCATGCCCATGAGGTACAAGGACACAGCCCACTGTGGGCAATGCCATCCTTGAGGCTGGTGGTCCTGGGCTCTACAAGAAGGGTAGCCGAGGGAGCTAGAGAACAAGCCAGCATGCAACATTCCTCCTTGGTTCCTTCCTCACATTCCTGCCTTGAACTCCTGATGATGGGCGTTAACACGCAAGGTGAAATAAACCCTCTCCTCCCTAAGTTGCTTTCTGTCATGTTGTTTAGCACAGCAACAGAAAACAAACTAGAGAATATACTTTAGATAGAGACCAGCTCAAATAATTCTGGGTGGGGTATCAATTTTCATTTCACCACTATTAATATTTTAAAATTTCATATATATATATGTATATATATACATATATATTTACCCTCATTTAAAGGATTTGGTGCTTGTTTCTTTAAATTACCCTAAACAAAGAGTAAAAAAAAATCTAATTTGAAATATATATATATATATGATATTGTTCTCTCCATCCTCATCTTTCTCCTCCTCTTCTTCCTCCTTCCCTATTATTGAATAAAGCATTCTTATTGCTCATCTCTCATCCAGATGATTTGGGCATGTCCTCTCTCAGGCTCCAGATGGGCTAAGGCCAATTCCATTGCTCTGTGCTAATTCTGTCACCAGGATGCGGGGGGTTCCCTTAGGTGGCCAATGTCATAATCTCAGTGGTATCTTGAAAGGTTCCAGCAAATCCATACTTGAGCATACCTTCCTTTAGAAGTTCTGCTTCTCCCTAAGACTGGAATTCAGTCCAGTGATGGAGTGCTTGTGTAGAAAGAGCAAGGGTTGTCCTTAGCTCCATAGGGGAAAAAAGGCAACATTACAAAAACATACATTGTCATTTATTTGATGTGCCAGGAAAGATTTAAGGAAGTGGCTTGGACAAGTTTCCCATACATGGATGTGCACCACATCACAGTTCCCATTTATCATTTCCTATAGGCTCTCTTCTCTGTGGAGGATCTCTGGCCTATACATTAGGCCCATCCTATTTCTGAGATGTGAGGAGGGCTTTGAGAACAACTTTTGAGTGCACTTTGGTCCTCCATCACTCAAGGTTGCCTCACTTGGGTAAATAGGAGCAGGGCTGGAGACTGACTTTATTCCCTAGAGCTCTTTGGTGGGATATGGAGCCACTGAAATGTATGTATGTGTACTATATATTTATAGTATATATGTGTGTATACCATGCATATATACTATATATATGTACGTGTACACACAACGTATATACACACTGTATATATATGTATATATATACATATACACTGACTTAGTTGTCTATGTATATATTCTCCCAAAGACAGCCATTTGAGGTCTATTTTGAATGCCTTGGTTAAATACTATCTGAACCTCACCTTAGATAGTTCTAACGTAACAAATACTGCATTGTCCTATATTTGGAACTCATCTCTACCTGCCTCAGAAAGAGTCTGGAACTAGGAAAATATGAACACTGGGAGACGCCCACAATGGAAAACCTCGGTCTAAAGCCAATGGTTACAACTGATAGGATTGCCCATCAAGTCCTCACTTGGAATGGATTTATTCTTACTTTTAAATAATTATTAGAATGTGACTGTGTTTTTAGTTTACTCAGTTCTCAATTTTTTCATAGCCTGAATTTAGGAGAAGTAGATGCCAAAGGACAAAAGAAGACAACAACTGGACAATTTGATAATGAGAGATGATTTCATATCAAAGTGGTGGGCATATAGTCATTCATACAAGTAAGACAAAAGTAAGAACCGGCACATACCTTTAAAGGGTCAATTTAATTACCTGTATATTTCTTTATTTTGGAGACACTTATAAATATCAAAAAGCATGGAAGAAATGTGAGTATCCAGATCTATTCCCCTTTCATAGAGTGCCTTAGTTTGCTTTCTTTTGCTGTGAAAAACATCATAACCAAAAGCAACTTGGAAAGGAAAGAATTTATTTCCTCTTAATCTTCCAGGTCACAGTTCATCATCAAAGGAAGTCACAGCAGGAACTAAAGGGAGGAATATGGAGACAGAAACTGGAGTAGAAGCTATGGAGGAATGTTGCTTGCTGGCTTGCTTCTTGCTGTTCGCACAGCCTGCTTTTTTGGAAGATAATCCCCTTCCAGAGAACCAGCCTAAGCTTGACTTGTTATACAACTCAGGACCACATGCCCAGAGGTGGCACCATCCAAGGTGGGCTGGGCACTTCCACATCAATTAGCAATAAAGAAAATGTCCAACAGACTTGCTTATAGTTTAATTTCATGAAGACATTTCTTGAATGAGAGTCCCTAATTCCAAATGACTCTAGCTTGTATCAAGTTGACATAAAACTAACCAACACAGAGGGTTTAAGAGTCCCACAGATACACTGTTGGGTGTTACATCTTGTAAAATCCCAAGATAGGCCACAGGGATTAGCACATGCTGGTGTTGGAATCAGATCTATGACAGCCACCTGCAAGCTAAATACTGAAGAACAGCTTCTCGCTCTAAATTATTATGGGGGGAATGTGTGAGCTCATAAGAGTGGGTACAGAGTATGAAAGTAAGTAATTGCCTACATATATAGCTATGATGCACAGATAATCCACTCACCCATCCAGCAAACATCTTAGACCACTGACTACATTCTAAAAATTGCCCTAGGTTCCAAGAATACAATGAGATCCTAGTCTCCAGAAGTTCAAAGTCAAGAGCAGCCCTGTCTTTGAAATCAGGCACGTATTTTATACTAATGGCTGACCACTTGATTCTATCCAACTATGAGTAGCTTTCTAATCTTGCCACAGACTGTATCTATGATCTTTCTCTCCTGCCGCTCTGTGTTGACGTCAGTGCAACATGCCAAGTATCTCCTCTCTACCCCGCCTTTTACCTTCAGCATCTCTCAATGTACAACATTCTCTAAGAAAAACCTTGCCTATAATGGGAGCTCGATAAATTGCTTTGACTGAATGGTTGAAGAAACAGTTTGCACACGCCATCTACACACCTCAATTTCAAAGCACCAGACAAACAGCAGTGATATTCAGAACCACTTCAAATCTCCTGTGCCTTAGTTGTTTTTCTCCTCCAGCTAGCTTGGCTTTTGTGGATGTAAATGAAAGAGTTGGTTATAAAAATTTCATGTCCTGCCTCATTGCACTGTTCTATTAAGAACCAGAGCTGACAGGAAAAAGAGACATGTTTCACCCTGAAAACGTGTGCAGCATGCTAGGGACACCTGAGAACTGAGACCATCGCTGACTGTGCACCTCGGATTTAATTGAAAAGTGCGTACCTTGCAGGGCAAGGGGGTTGTTTGCAAGTCCATCCTTTTGCTAAGATCAAATTGGACCTGTCAGATGGGCAGGATGAGCAGACCTAATCCAGTGTTAGAACCCCTGTGTTGCCTACCAGGCCTGCAAGCAGACAGTGAGGACAAGCCCAGTGCTTGCTTGTACTGGCATGCACTGAGATGACTGCACACATCAAGGCGTTCCGGCATCCAAGATCATGAAAGGGCTGAAGGAAGGCCTTTGACCCATGAAGTGGGAAAGAAGAGGTGCAGTGGGCCGTGGAACTCAGCTTCCTGATTACGTAGGTACTCGATTTATAGCTGTGTTGAAGCCAGACAGTAAACATGTGTCACCTCATAAAAATACATGTCCAGCTTACTGGCTCTCTATAAATAAGAGAGCGGATGTGCACCAGCACCTGGCATAATTTACCATCCCCCACCATCAATCCTTCCTTGCCTTTGTAAGAGAAGAAATGGTCAGGGACCAAGCAATCTATAGGGCTCCTGGGAGATGCATGTAATATTGTCTTATGTTGGTGTTGGCTTTGTGGGAAATCTCCTGGAATTCCCTTTCTTGGTCTGACTTGGGATAAAAGCATGGGTCTGTGACTAAGAGGGAATGCCCTAGGACAAAACTCCTGTGACACAGAACACTATCAGTTGAGGGACAGATGCTATTGGTTGAAACCCACCCTGTGCTTGCACTGAGGCCTTTCCTTTGTAGACTATTCCCCATGGTGACAGAGGACAACAGAGACACAAAAGGTGGTCTCGTTCTGAAAGATGCTGGCTTAATCCTGTTGGCTGAGTTATACCCGTGTACTCCCCAATGTCTGGTGCACGCTTGTGACTTCATGGTACTCTAAGACTCCTCCTTCAACCTCCCCACCACCTCACCTTAGGCGCAACGGCACAGCCTCCTGAGCACTCGCCCACATCTCCCAGTTACTCTGCACTCATCCATGCACGTGTTCTTCTGGGAAAACTCTTGCACAGTTTTGAAGGACACAGATTCCCACGGATTCCTTTCTCAGGACTCAGGTAAAGGTGAGGGTCTATCATAAGATGAACCTGAACAGAGTCCAGTAGGGAGTGGGCACTCAAGTAGTAGCTGCTGAACAAATCAGGCAACGAGTAAAAGACCCTTAAGCTGCTAGTGAGGAGGTAGCCCGAGCGGTGGAGAAAAATATTCCATAAAATCCTGGAGTAACCTTCTCCTGGCTTTCTCATCCTTAGAGCCAGTATCTGCCCTTTATTCCCTAGCAAAGAGGAGTCTTATTTTCTGGAAATTCACAAGAGTTTTTCTTATCCATTGTTGTCTCTATGACTCTAACTTAGCAGCCTACTTCCTTCCTTGAGCTCAGGGGTATCAGACAACTACTTCCTTCATATTACCTGGTAGAGCCAAAGGAAGAAGGCCCCATCTAGATGGCCCCATTTCCATAGAAAGACAGAAGTTAGAGAAGTGAGAGAGCTTGGTTACCTTAGTGATTGTAGAAGGAGCTGTAGGCCACTTCCCGCCACCCGGCTTTTTCATAGCTAGCTTTACACAAAATAGTTACATGGAAACTGTATTCTTTTAAACACTGCTTAGCCCATTAGTTCTAGCCTCTTATTGGCTAATTCTCACATCTTGATTAACCCATTTCTATTAATGTGTGTAGCACCACGAGGTGGTGGCTTACGGGGAAAGATTCTAGCCTACATCTGTTTCGGGTCAAAGAATCATGGTGACTGCCTCACTTCCCTTCTTCCCAGCATTCTGTTCTGTCTTCCCCACCTACCTATGTTCTGACCTATCAGGCCAAGCCGTTTCTTTATTAATTAACCAAAGAAAGTAACACATAGAAAGAAGACCTACCTACATCAAGTGATGAGCAGGTAGTAGGAGAGGATGGAAGTGGGGATGGAAAAGCTAGCTTGTACTCAACATGAATGATGTGGGCACCCCACAACAGCTGGGTTTGGCCTCAGAGTGCACCCTTGTATCACTCAGGATAAGCTGGAAGCCAGGTATATCTAGAATGTCTTTCTTTGACTCTGGAAGTACGATTCTACCTGGGGCCTAAAGTGAGGAATAGATGTCCTAAATAGCCAACTCCCCACTGGACAGTACCTGTCAAATGGCAATATTTGGAGAGACTGAAATTGCCAAATAATTTATACTCCAAACTTCTAGTTTGTTTGTTTTAAATCAAACACATACCAGTCTAGAAGCTCTGGCTCTGAGACCTTGGAATCTTAGTTTTTAAGGGGCATTGCAGGGATTTTGACCTTAGCTCCAGTTTATGGGGCGAGGGTTCAAAATAGTGCTCTTGGCAATTTTAGGAAGAATAGGGCCATTCGTGGCAGCAAAATGAAAGGTAAAATAACAAGATTACAACAGAAAGGCTTCAATAGTGACCAAAATGGAAACAACTCCCAAGGTCATTTCCCTTGAGTTCTCAGAGTCAGAGCCTCTAGTTCCCGCCAGCAGCTAGTGCTAGGGAAGTTGTGTTTAGAAGCTAAGGCAGCAGTTGGAAGAATAGATTGCCCATTGTCAGGGACAGAAGTGCTGTCTCCTCAACGTGGATGAAGCTCCTAAGCACCCAGTGCTGATCTATTTAAACCACTGTATTCCACAGAGGGAAGTCACAGAAGTCACACAGCAGCGACCTCCCTTCTAACTGAGAGCTCCCTGCTGTATGAGTCCTGGTGGATCAATTGCCCCCATCACGGGGGCTGGCGTTACTAGGTTCTCCCTTGCTTTTTCTACATTCCTCCTTCTTGGTGTGGGTATCAGGTTTGGAGTCCAAGATGAAGCCCTATGGAGTCAGGCATAATCTCAGCACTCATGAGGCAGAGGCAAAAAGGCCATTAGTTTGAGAGTTAGTTCAATCCTAAAATCCTATATCAAAGAACAACAGGGCTGGGAATCTGGCCAATGGGTAGTGTGGTTATAGCAGTGCTTGCTGGCTCAAGTAAGGCACTGGGTACCACATGGCTCTGGATAGAAGAAGGGTCATAATGGTGAAGGTGACAGGTGTGGTCAAGGTTAGCACAGCGACATGAGCCTCAGCATCTTGGCTGGCTGTAGAAGTGTTGGTACCCTCATGGGCCCTGCTCAGTGGTAGGATTTGGAATCACATATTCTCTGGCCATGTAATCCTGAATCCCAATAAACGTTAGCTCTCTTGAATATTCAGTGTCTCCTGAGTCACTTCCCTTGCAACACAATTTGTTTCCCCATAACGAGCCAGGTATGTCTCTGCAGTGAGGTACAAAGATGCTTCACAAGAAGGAGTTCTTTGTTGGAGGACAAACATCCCAAACTGAGTGTGCATGGCAGGGTGAAGGGATCTAGAACCTAGCAGTCAACAGTCAGGTGGGGTCAGGTGAGCTCCCAAGCTCAGAGAAAGCCAGACACCTGTGTTTGACTCATGTTCCACTGATACCCGGGCTGCAAATGTCAGAGAACAAAACTGCTGGAAATGTATCTGCCAGCAGCATCATGAACAGAGGAAGACAGAACCACATGAGAGCATCATCCTTTCCAACAATGCTCGTAGAAGAAACTGTCCCTGTGGGCAGCCATCAGAGCCACCACTTATTAGGAAAACAGAATTCTTTCAGTGGCTGAAGCACGTTTCCTTGATGTACACACACAGAATCTCCTCCCTAAGATGCTCACAGGGGGATAAAAGCCCAGGCTGCTGACGGCGATGCTGGCTGTGATGTATTGGTGGTGTTTTTGAAGCAGATCATGGGTACTGGCGAGATCGCCACGATGCACGCTTTGCATCTGCCCATCCCTTTCAAGTTCAGAGCATCTGGTGATGAATGGGGGCCCAGAGCCCAACAAATGAGAGGAGGTGAGAGGAGCCTGAGCTGTTATCCGCTCTAATTAAATAATTAATCACTCCATAATTACGAAGGACAGATTTTTGTATCCTGTCCCACAGACCCTACAAAGGACATACTCAGAGGAGGGGGCATTGTGTGACAGTTTTGTGAAGACACAGGCTCTGCTTTTCGGGATGCCCGGGGCCAAGCATGACCGAGGGAATGTGTGGAATCTACATGTCCCTTCGTAAGTAATGAGTTCCCCAGGGCATGGCAGGTGACAGCTGCTGCAGGATGGTAAAATATGAGTGAATTTAAAACAGCATGCGCCTCCTTTCCCACAGATTACAAAGGGCATTTAAGGAAGGAAGCACGGTGTCATTTTTTTTTCTGACCAAGAAAGTGACAGGAACACAACCATTTGCATCTTTTCCCCAGGATGAGCAGATCCTGGCTCCATTCCGCTCCCCTCCCAGGAGACAGGCAAATCAGTGGGGTTTGAATTGTATTCTTTTATGTCCCCATCCTTCTGTCGCTCCACCATCTAGCCTATCAACATTTCTGCTACTTGACCCGAGTTCTTCCATGGTTTCTACATTCTGCATCATCTTAAGTTTGGAATCTTCACATCCACTCACTTTTGAAGTAGATTGTTCCTTTCCTATGTTGAAGCTTGATTCATTATCATCTCTTCCAGGAA
Source organism: Alexandromys fortis (assembly GCF_014885135.2). Lineage (NCBI taxonomy): Eukaryota > Metazoa > Chordata > Mammalia > Rodentia > Cricetidae > Alexandromys > Alexandromys fortis. Next base: position 1,676,825 of record NW_026067951.1, on the reverse strand, counting down.
GCCTTCCCTGAGCTCTCTCCCTGCCTGACGATACAGTCATGTATTTATATCCATACCCCCTCTCTCCCTTCCTCCCTCTCTATTTGCAGAGCGCTCACGCATATTGACATCCTCTCTGTATGTCCTCTCTATACATCCTCTCTGTACATCTCTGTACATCCTCTCTGAACATTCTCTCTGTACATCCTCTCTGTACATCCTCTCTGTAATCCTCTCTGTGCATCCTCTCTGTACGTCCTCTCTGTACATCTCTGTAATCCTCTCTGTACATCCTCTCTGTAATCCTCTCTGTACATCCTCTCTAATCCTCTCTGTGCATCCTCTCTGTGCATCCTCTCTGTACATCTCTGTACATCTCTGTACATCCTCTCTGCATCCTCTCTGTAAATCCTCTCTGTATGTCCTCTCTGTACATCTCTGTACATCCTCTCTGCATCCTCTCTGTACATCCTCTCTGTACATCCTCTCTGTACGTCCTCTCTGTACATCTCTGTACATCCTCTCTGTACATCCTCTCTGCATCCTCTCTGTACATCTCTGTACATCCTCTCTGCATCCTCTCTGTACATCCTCTCTGTACATCCTCTCTGCATCCTCTCTGTACATCTCTGTACATCCTCTCTGCGTCCTCTCTGTAAATTCTCTCTGTATGTCCTCCCTGTACATCTCTGTACATCCTCTCTGTACGTCCTCTCTGTACATCTCTGTACATCCTCTCTGTACATCCCTCCAGATGAGCACTTTTTCTTAGTCTAAGATCCTCCCTCTATCAACCATTAATAAATATTTGTTGAATGAATACACGAAGCATGGCTGGCGAAGTGGATCTTATTCATTATTCACTAAATTATTAATTCATTGAATGGATAAATGAACAATCGAGCGCTAATCATTCCCCACCAACTGTAGCAGTGACTGCTGGCTCTACAGGAACCCTCCCTGAGCACATATTTCCCACCTTCCCTTTTGGTTAGTGGTGGCTGTGGAGCATGAAGAGAGTCCTGAAGACCATATCTAGTTTGATGGGGAACAGAGTTTTTCCTTGCTGATTGATTTTATATGAATGAGGGAAAAGTCAATTTAGGGAACCGATAGAGGGTTGTCTATTACAGTAACTGCCATTGGTTTAGCTAGTACACAGACTTTCTACCTGAGCCATATGCTCCCGGACTACAGTTCCTCTCTAAAGGTAGGCACAGTGCCTGCATTGGGCGCTTCTCCTTCCCAGTCCATCTGGGACAAAAGGTCAGTTTGTTTGCTATCATTGTGCTCTGTAAGAATCTAGATTAGTGGGTCTCAGCTTTAACAGATCCCCTGGGGTTTCTTTAAATTAAAAATTGATGGTATGGATGTTCTTTCTACATGTCTATCTGTGCACTACATGTGTAACTGGTACCTGTGGATCTCATTCAAACACAGGCTCAGTTTATTGTTTTAGTTGGGTCTCAAGAACCCACGTCTAACAGGTCTCAAATAACGCTTCTATGCAGAGGCCACGTGATGAGAACCAGGGTGTGCACTTGGGAGATATCCAAGCCTAGCTTGTCACTTAAACTGTATCATCTTTAAAAAGCCACTGAACCCACCAGGTCCTCAGTTTCTTCATCAGTTAAATAGAGATGGATGCACTGTCCCCTTAGAGGATGGCTGCAAGGATGAAGTTAATGTATATACGATCACTGCTGCCATAGAATAGTTTTGTTGCATCATCCATAGACACTGTACTATAGCAGCGTGTGAGTGTGGCTCTCATTAGGAGAGAGACCAGCACTGAACCCAAGACACAACTTTGCCTCTGCCTCAGTCACTTAGTGCCTTTAACTCCACTGTCTCTGCCTGCTGCATGTAAGTCAAGGTCCTAGCTCCAGATATGAAACAAGGAAATCCACAGAGAGCACAATATACCACACAACTGCAAAGGTAGCAACTGAAAAAAATAGTAACAGCAAACTTGTCTCCAGGCAAATTTCTTTATGTTTTTTGCCATTATGAAACAATGCCAAGGTTGCATGACCTTCAGAAGTCACCAGGACAGGAAGACAGCAGGAATACCCTGACATGGCATTTTGAGTCTTCATGGGAGAGAGGGTCAAGCTGGCTGTGTTTCTAGGACACCCCTGCAAGCCCAGACTTGTCCCATAAATTTGGCTCTACCACGTGGTTTTCTCTGCTATCAGCATCTGTGGATTGAACATCATCATCCAATTCCATATCTCTTACCAGCTGGGAAGGATGGCTTCATGAAGGAAAGAAAAGCCAACTCCCTGAATCTGGAGACTCTTGGACCTCTCTTGACCCCGGAAACTTCATCAGTAGGGGTGGGTTCCTGGTAGAGTACTGGAGACACTCCCTTGGGCTCTTCCTAATTTGTTTCTTGACGAGGCCTGGGAAGATTGCTCTCTTATAGGCCACTCTACACAGAACTCTTCTTCAGTGGTACCTGTACTAGAAACCCCATGTGACAATTAGAACCTTTTAGGTTGGTTCTAATGGTCTTTGCATTCTTCTAAAATGGGTATCCTAGGTATAAAGCTCAGCGTATTAGATTTGGTGGCAAGTACCTTCACCCACTTAGCTATCTCACTGACCCTCTTCTGTGATTTTAGACATAATAATTTCAGTACTGGTTATTGGATATCTTTTCTTAGTGCCAGGTCCCATGAACACCACCTGAGCTGTAATTGCTCTGCAAAGCCGCTATGTATCCCCACTTTGGAAAAGAGCAAACTAAGGCTTAATAGGTAGTAGACCAGGATGTGAATACAGAGGGCCTGATCTCCCAACAGCACTCTCTCTAACAGGAGTACCCGCTTCTTCCTGGATTCCTTGTTTCAGTTGTGTGTAATTCTCTTTGTGGGGCACAGTGAGATCCAGGAGACTCTGAATCCTATCACTGCATTTGGCAGAGGACAGGGAGAGGAGATGCAGAGCTTCTTCTGCTCCTGTGCATCTTGCAGAGCAAGGAACATGAAGCCATCTGTAGGGCCGTTTCCCAGCTTCCCTTTACAAATGAGGTTGAAGGAAGTGCAGTTAATGAAGCAGCTCAGCTATGACCAGGAATGCAATGGAAGTAATCAAGCCCGGGGCTGGGGGATGGTTGCCATGACATTGCAAAGCATGCACCATGCCTTCCATCTATGAGTAGTCCTTTTCTGATTGATGACTAGTTGTCTCTCTTTTCATGTAAGCAAATGTGATAACAATATTAAACAATTACGAGTAGCGCCCACCCACTGTTTCTCCACTGATTTGGAAATGCTATTTTAGATTTGCCAGAATAATTGTTTACCTCTTAGCAAGGAAGAAGGGACAGTGTATTCACCCAAGGACAAAAGGTAAGGAGCCTCCTTTGGGAAGTTCAAGTACATGTCTGAGGCTTGCACAGGCCCAATTTCTTATCCCCAGAATCTCACTGGGGGGTAGCAAGATGGCTCAGGATATAAAAGTCTTTGCTTCCTGAGTACCAACACACACACACACACACACACACACACACACACACACACACACACTCAAACACAATAATACAGTAAGCTTATGGGATGAACTCTTTAAGCATGCAATCACTAAACAAAGGCATCATCAGAATAAAGAGAGTTGATGAGTGAACATTTTGCCTGCTTCAAGGTTCAAATGCATCTTTTCTGCCAAATGTGGCTATCTGACCTTCACAATGCTACAGCCCCAACAAATCAAGCAAATATTTATCCATTACATGCTGCGGCAAAACAACAATTTACCACAGGGCATGCACACACACACACACACACACACACACACACACACACACCCCTGCAAGGGCACAGCACAGCTCCAGCTATCTCAGAGCTTGCAGACTGGGGAGAGGAAGGGGGGAGAGTAATAAATAAGTCTGCCGTGAGCAGGACTGTGATAAGCAGGACAAACAGGCAGTGTTTGACACAGTGCCACCAAGGCGAGCACGAGGCAGAGTGAGCCCTCACTCACTTTAATTTATAGAATCAGGAGTGTGGAACAGTCCATGAAAGATTTGATCAGAATGTCTCGTTTCTTCCAGTGTTTCCTAACCCAACCAAAGGAACCTCCATAATGTATAGATTTATGTAGAACCTTTACATAAACGTGTAGACGGGTGGATGTTCCTGTGGTTGGGATAGAAAACCTTCATCTAGAGACAATTGCCTTCTGCCTTCTGCATATAATGCCCACCATCACCAAGGCCTGTTGGCCTTTTCCTACTTTCTTGGGAGTCTCCCCACTTTGTCCATCTGTCCACCCATGTCTTCACTACACATGGACCTCCACTAGTCTTATTTGCCTTACCTGCCCCAGAAAATCCTCTTTAATGCATAGAATATGTCCCTCTTCAGTGTAATTGAACCATGTTAGATCATGCTAGAACCATTCTTGGACCAACAGCTGTTGCCAGAAAAATGCTTCAAGGTAGGTGAGTGTTCACAATCTCAAGGAATTAGGGACTGTGGTAACCAGTAAAAATGTGTATATTACAGGAAGGACAACAAAGGGATGAGAAAGAAAGCCACATCTATTACCTTGAAGAAAGGCTCTAGAGAGTAAGACATCAGCATAAATCTATCATATTGCAAATTTATTGTGGTTTGGGGGGCTCTTGGGTCTCTCATAGAACTTTTTTTGGATACAGCTTTGAGCTTCTGGGCTCCCATAGTGAGCACAATATACAGGATTCAGTCCCTCCCAGGGTATGGCACTGACCATAGAAGCTGAGCCTGTGTCACACCACCAACGGCCAGCCTCCAGTACTGAAGAGCCTCAGGGTGAACTTGACTTGGTGGGAGGGGGTGGACAAAGAAGGCTGCTCTTGAGAAGCACCATGAGACCTGAATGGGGAAGGTGACCAGGTCAAGAAGCTTGGGAGACTGTGCAGCTGCAGGTGGAAGCTGCCCTGGGGGAGCCTCAGACTGGGTCGATGGAGGGAACTTTGCTTTTGGGGTTACTGTTGGGCTGTGAAGTTACCCAGCCTTGACTCTCGACAGACCTCCACATTTCAAGTCCTGACATGTCACACACGTCTTTTGTCATTCTCTTAGACATTCATACGTTAAATCTGTAGACAGTCTTACAGTTGGGGCTTGTTACACCCAAACTTTGCTTCAAAACTGTGCAAGTGAGCAAGGAAGGAAGCAAGCAAACAAAGAACCTTGGAGCAAAAATACAGTGTTTTAAGTTTGTGCTTTTGTTTTCTGTTACACTCATAGCTCTCCTGGTGCACCGTGCCTCTGCACCAGCAGTGCCCTCCTGACAAAGGCTGAGGAGAATCCTGGAGCCAAGTACTCAGACTTATTTCTTGGTGGTGGGTCTTAGCTTCCAGGTGCCTCTATTTTCCCATCTGGAAACCAGCATGAGAGAGTGACTGTCTCTTCCTCCATGGTCCTTCACTCTTGGATCCATTACCTTTTAGCCTTTTTACTTAAAACCCTCTTCTCCTACCCTTGCAACAATCTGATAGCAATGATCATTGTTATTTCAATGGTCCAAGTTTTCTCTTCATATTTCTATCCAAGACATTTTCCTCTTAAGGATAACACCATGCTCCTCTGATTGAAATCAAAAACAACCTCCAATACCAATTCAAACTCTTCTCTAAAATGTTTTCTTTGGGGCTTGAAGACCCAGAAGTCAAGAGCACTTATTGCTTTTGTAGAAGACCAGGGCTCAGTTCTTAGCACCTACTTAGGTCACTCATAACCATGTGCAGCTTCAGTTCTAGGGGATCCAACACCCTCTTTCTGGTCTCCATGAGTACCTGCACGCATTTGATGCACATAAACTCATCCAGGCACACACACGTATAAATAAACAAATTAAAAAATCTTTTTAAAAAAGATTTATTATGTATACAGAGTTCTGTCTGTCTGTATGCTTGTTGGCCAGAAGAGGGCACCAGATCTCATTACAGATGGCTGCGAGCCACCATGTGGTTGCTGGGAATTGAACTCAGGACTTCTGGAAGAGCAGTCAGTGCTCTTAACCTCTGAGCCCTCTCTCCAACCCCACAAATTAAAAAATATTTTAAAAGACTTCTTCAATTACCTCCAACTGTTGTACTTTGGGCAATTTTTCCTATCATGTCTTACACTTTGCTATTTCGTTATGCATGGCTATAGATAGGCTTGGTTTCTTCTTTCCATTTTAAGATGATGTTCCTTCATCAGGCGATGAAAGGAGACAGAGACAGAGACCCACATTGGAGCACCGGTCTGAAATCTCAAGGTCCAAATCAGGAGCAGAAGGAGAGAGAGCACAAGCAAGGAACTCAGGACCGTGAGGGGTGCACCCATACACTGAGACAATGGGGATGTTTTATCTGGAACTCACCAAGGCCAGCTGGTCTGGGTCTGAAAAAGCCTGGGTCAAAACCGGTCTCGCTGAACATAGCGGACAAGGAGGACTACTGAGACCTCAAGAACAATGGCAACGGGTTTTTGATTCTACTGGACCTATTGGTTTCGTAGGAGCCTAGGCAGTTTCGTGGATGCTCACCTTACTAGACCTGGATGGAGGTGGGTGGTCCTTGGACTTCCCACTGGGCAGTGAACCCTGATTGCTTTTTGGGCTGACGAGGGAGGGGGACTTGATTGGGGGAGGGGGAGGGAAAGGGGAGGCGGCGGTGGGGAAGAGACAGAAATCTTTAATAAATAAATAAATAAATTTAAAAAAAAAAGATGATGTTCCTGAGAGCAAGTCTCATTTGGCATCATATCCCAAGAGTCCAGAGTTCGCAAATCTAATGCAAATTTCAGTGTGTTTGTCTTGTGACAGTAAAATAAATTTGCTTGCTTGCACAAGGCTTTGCACAGCACATTGTTGCCTAGCAAATATACAATAGAAGGTTTTTGGTCTTTGAACACTGTGGCCTGTACACTAACTACTGCGGATATGTCTGCTACTTGTACAAAGAGAAAAATGCCAGCTTCTGATGTGCGGGACACAAAGCACTGCATGCATAATAATCACTCCCTTTCTGGCCAGATCTCCATCACTGTCACTACCATTGCTGTCACAGATGACACTGTCCACTGTCCTCCTGTAACCTCACTTCGCTTTGTGTACGCCTCATTCCTCATCACTGGGTCATGAGATCAGATGAGATCAAGACCTTGAAAAGTTGTGGGGTGCCTGGAGAGACCTAATGCTGTGTATTGCGTTCTGGTTTCTATTTGAGAAAAAGCCTCCTGACAACTGTATCCAGCCACAGTGGGGGTGTCTTACCCCCCAAGGCCATGTTTCTTCTCCCTCTCTCGGCTTCCCCAAATCCAGGACTTGTGTAACAAGAACTCAACCCATTGGGTCAGCCCCAGGGCCTGTGTTCTTTTCTTGCCTTTTCTACCAATGTGAACTGTAGAAAATTGCTTCATTACCGTGACTCTAGTTAACAACATGAACCAAAGCAAGCAGGCATTGTTTTTCCTCTAATCACTTGATTTAAATCAGTAAAACAAAATAGAACCAAGCAGCCCTCTGAGAGTCTCCAGAGACGCTTACTGCTTTAAAATGACTAATAATTTATATCAAGAGCAGTATTATTGTTTCAGAAACTGTAGAGCACAGCTCACGCTTGATCATTTTGAAATTGGGACAATAGCAGAGGAAAATTAACTCCCAGGGCAGATATTTGACTTTATGCAATGCTCCACTAGGAAAGAAAATTCCTTGGTGGCCTATATGCTGGGCAAGAGGTGGCCCCTAGAAACAAGCATTAGATAGATGGCTATCTACTGGGAGTGAGAGTCACTCTGGTCTATGCCAGCGGACTCTTGAGGGTGCTATTGGGGTCATTGGCTCTGTGTCCTATAGCTGGGTGAACACATTTCTGTTCTCTTCTCCTTTCAGTGATTCTGGGAGGTATCCAAAGTTTCAAAGAGGAACTATGGCCTCTGGATATTAATAGCTTCCATTAACACTCAACAGAAAGAAGCCAGTCTTTGATATCTGAAGCTGGCAAACCTCATTGCCTACATGCTGCCAAATTTTCCATCTTGTGGGCACCTGGCAGCTGGCTTCTCATGGCTGAAGCTGTGGAAACACTCTTTCAGCTCCTTCCACGGGAAAGCCTATGCCTTGTTCTCTTGCTATGGCCCACGGGCTGTCTTTGCTCACAGGCTGCTCTGACTCTCACACGCTGTGGTCTTACCGCTGGATTCCGGCTATCTAGTCACCTGGTTCCTGGCTTCCCATCTCTACAGACCGCTTTCTTCCCCTCCCCAGACCCTGGCCATGCACACAGGTGGAGGGAACATACTTGCTTTGTTGCGACCGATACTTCTTCTCTACTGCCTGCCCTGAGAGACCTCCCATTCTTATAATTGCCATAGATAATCGTACTCTGATTCTACCCTATTCTACCCTACCTTACCCTCCCCTCCCCTCCCCTACCATACCCTACCCTACCCTACCATATCCAATCCTACTCTTCACTGTGGTTTGACCTTTGAACCGAGGCTTGCACCCAGGGCTTTGCGCATGCTAAGCAAACGCTCTAACACTGAGCTCTATCTCCAGCCCTCTCTGCAGTCTTGATCCTGAGACAGGGTTTCACCAAGTTGCCCAGGATGACCTTGAACTCACTCTTCAGCCCAGGTAGGCTTTATAATTTATACCGTATAAATCCTCCTGCCTCAGCCTCAGCAGCAGCTGAGATTCCAGGCCTGCATCACTAGGATTATTATTGTTTCTTCTTCAGAGTTTTATTTTTGCTTATTTGACTCTGAAATGATTCCCAAAGGCTCCTGCTTTGAACTCTTGGTACACTGTTGGTGGCACGATCTGGGAGGTCCGGCAGGCTTTAGGGATGGAGTTTAGCAGGAGAATGCTGATCACTGTGGCTTGGTCCTTTGCCCCAGATGCTTCCTGTAGCTACAATTCTGCTTCTTGTCTGCTGTGATGTGAACAGCTGTTCGCTCCACACATTTCTGCAACTGTGGTGTTCTGCTCAAGTACAAGCAGCCTGTCAATCATAGACTGAACCCTATATAACCATGAGTGAAAATAATTCTTTCCTGGTTTTAGTAGGTACTACCAGGTACTTTGATTATAGTAATATAAAACAGTGATATTGTAATAGCTAAATACGCATATAGCCTGCATAATTTACCACTAAGCATTGGTGCCTACTGAAAACATAAATTCACAAATATGTTTATATTTATGTGACATAGAAATAAGACAGCATACAACTCAATACTCTTAATATCTGGCTCCCGTTGGCTTTGAAAACTGTTAAACTGGGTACCAATCTTCCAATGTGAGATCCAATCTTTCTAAGTTAGAATGCCACCTTCAGTCTGAATTTGATGCACTAAGGTAAAATAAAAAAAATCAAATCACCCTTGGTTTGTATGCCTGGCCATGTAGAGGTGAGGGTGGGATCTTTTCTTTCAGAAAGAGCAAAAGCAGGGAGCGTTCATCCCATTAATGCAGCATGCGTTTCACAGCCCAACCACAAAATCCCCTTAAACGTAAACTTTTGCTAGGAGAAAGGAAATGGTTAGTTATAGAGTTCACACACTTCCCTGTGATCATTACATCTAAAATACCAAGATGAGCAGTAACCCCAGAAGGATGGGAAAAGGAGCGAACAGCAGTGGGGCAGGGAACCTTCTGGGGACTTTAGCCAGTTTGCTTAAACCACTGCCCAACCACTCTGCTGTCTCCTCTATGCCGTGGCTCCCCTGAGTCACCTTGGTTCAATACTCAATACAGTCTTAATGACGAAATTCAGCTAAGTGCAACTTTATGACCCAGATCCAAATGGTGCGCAAGCAGCTTCATTGACGGTTGTACCCAGGTTTACGGGCTCCACCTCGCCTAATGGATATTTGGGGCCCGCGATGAAAACCCTGACCCATCTTGTCAGTTGGCTTTGAGAAATTTGGGCTTGAAGGAATGTGCAGTTCAACACCTTTGCTCAGGGGACAGAAGGAAGACACTGCACCGCTGGCTACATGGAGCCAATTTCTGCAGTCCTCTGACCTAAGACACTAGGCCCTGCAAGATGCCGCCCTTGTTGGGAACTGGACTGTTGAAATCACACACCTCTTCCTTTTGTTTCAACCGTAATAATAACCTCTTCACTCCTGCTCCAAACACCCCCTCCTCCACAGCCCCGGCTGAAGACCTCTGCTTGGCTGTTGGGTACTCTTTAGCCTGCAGGCACACAGTCAATTTACCTGACTAGTGGGGCACAGAACTCAAACACACAATCAACGTGGGAGCTCCCCAAGCGCCTCGCAGTCCTTTCCGTGTGGCTCGCCAAGCAGACTGGAAATGCTGGGGGCAAATGGGAGCAGAGCAAGTGACCTGGAAGTCAGAGATAGGGATGGATGGGCAGCTGAGCTCAGCTCTTAATACTTTTTCATTTCTGAAGAGACTAGTGAACCATCTTGGTGGGCTCTCTGTGAACAGCTGGAAAATTTGCAAGGTACTTTTCAGGGAAAACAAAAGAGAATACAATAGAGACAGCAGGGTTGCCATCTTTCCCAGAGTTTCCTAATCCTCTCCTCTGAATGCTTCTAGGTGGTGGGACATTTACATATAAACATAGGCCAGAAGGCTTGCAGATGCCTGGAGAGCTAAAGGTGGGTACGTCATGATTGGAGTGAGTGTCAGACACACACCCAGGTGTGCGAGGACCTTCTCTAGGGAAGCCTACAATGACCTCTCACCTCCAAACCCCGGACCTACCCTTTGAGTCACGTTCTGCCTTGCCCCACGGCAGTCTGACCAACAGGAGCCAAGCTCTGTCATGGTTTGGGGGTAACCCAGGAACAATCTATCCTTTTAGCATTAGATGCCCAAGCTGTTCTGGTTCTTTATGAAGATTTTCTCCTATTGTACCCTCTGGCCTTCATCAGTAAGTCTGGGATTAGGAGAAAAATCAGCACAGTTGAGTTAGTGAATTCTTACCAAACTTCAGAAGATTTGGTTCAAGATATAGAGGTGAAACAATGTCCCTGGTTGACAACAGTGATGTCAACTTAGCAGATGATGAGGAATGACCTTGCTTGATAACAGTGGAGCAGATGGTGGGGTGGGTTGAGGTTGAAGTGACAGGAAAAGATGGCATCTTGTTAAGGGGTCTTTCAGACATTTTACTTGGGGCTGGAAGCATCCGAGCAAACATCACTTTATTTTTAAATCCATGGACTTTAAGTAGAAAGCTGCCATCTGAAAACCGAATAAAGAATGCATCAACCAAGACAATGACCAAGAATATAATAGTGAGGCTAAAGTTTGAGAATAGGTAAAAATCACACATGGATTCCTTATGCCTGACCAGATATCTATTAACTCTGGGTGACTCTTCAAGGAACAGGGTTGTACCTAGCTGACCCACCTTGGGAGAATCTAATGGCCTTGCTAGAGGGCAGCCTGAGCCAACAAAACACCAACACTTTCATCATGTCTGCCAAGGTCTGGCTGGGTAACATATTGCTTTCTCTCTGGCTGGAGGAGGAAGGACAGCTATTGTCTGTCTATTCACAGCTGTCTGGTGTGGCATGCTAGCTCTCACGCAGAGAAACAGGCACCTCAGACTTTTATTAGCCTCTTTCTAGGTGCCTTTGTGAGGATGACGGGTCATTTAGGAGACAAAGGATATAGTTCTAGCACCACAGATGGAATTGGAAGTTAATTCCTTTATGACATCCATGTGGGAAAAGAGTCTATTGAGAGAAAGTGGTGGTTAGCAGAGAGGAAGAAATGACATGTAAGGTGAACTGTTTTCCCCTGAGTATCTGGTCTACCGTGTGCTAATTTCTACCATGTACTTTGACTGCTAGAAGATTTAGAGCCACATATGAGCTTCCGTTTGATACCCCCCACTGAGATTCTGGTAAGTTTTCCTGAGGACTAAGTAAATTTTAGGATGTCTTTCCCCATGTGCACTCATCTTTACTTCTTGTTTGTTTGTTTTGAAGAAAACGTGTATTTAAATCTTTGGCGGAATTAAGCTTGGAAAAGGTGTATGGTATTAGACTTTAGACCAGGCCGATGCTAAGACCCTGATACCTCCAGCAGCTTTCCTCTACCTCTGTCGTGTGCACTACCACTACTGGCAAACACTCTTCCTGGAGCAAGCTGCTGAATCTATAGCTTCCTAACAGATGCCCAAGTACCTGAATTTCTCCCCCAAGTGAGCCTACATAATCAGATGCATCAAAGGGCTACAGGTGGTAACTACCAGTGGAAAAGACACAAAACCTCCCCCTTTCTTGATGCCTGATGAAGAAGCTCAGATCCCTGTCTGTGGGCTTCTCTGAGGTCTATGAAGGAACAACTTTCATTCTTACCTCAGCTTGAACTGTCCTCGGTGTCCTTTCCATTCTGTTGTCTCTCTGTCTGCTAGTAGCATAGTAACTCTTCTAATAAACTGCTTGCTCAACAAAATAATCTGCCTCAGCATCCTTCTTGAATCCAAAACATGAGGTCTTTTAAAGAGACGGATGGCTAAGTGAGCAGATGCTAGGTGAGTGGGTGGACGGATAGATGGATGGATGTGTGAATAGATATCAAGATGCGTGAATATGTACAAACTTAGAGGGAGGGGAAAGTATAAGATACCATGGTCTGGAAGTTGACAAAGAAGGCAAAAGAAAAAGGAATCACAGAGGAGGAGGACTCAACTAAGAGTAAAAACCAATGATCACAAACCATTGCCGCAGGACTAAGGATACACAGCCCACTCCGACAATATAAAGGGGAGGTCATGGGTGCTGGAGAGGTGGCCCAACAGTTAAGAGAGTAGATTGCTCTTCCAGAGGACCTGGGTTTGACTCCCAACACCCATATGGCACCTAACAACAGTCTAGAACTCTAGTTCCAAGAGAGTCCAACACCTTTTTCTGTCCTCCAAAGAGCACTGTGGTACATCGACATATGTACAGGTAAAACTCTCACACACATAGAAATAAATACACCTCAAAAAGAGGGAATCAAAAAAAGACTAATTAAAAAATTTAGAGACAGATATTATATACAACTGTTCACTTTCCATACAATTTTCATGGGAAACTATTTTTAAAATAATAAAAAAATACTATTCTGTCTTCATCAGCATTGAAAATTCAGATTTTTGATACATTTCAAACTATCAAGGATGTGTTGACAGAGATGAACTGTAAATACTGGCCACTTACTTTCACCAAGGCTGGCCTTGAACTTCTCATTCCTCTGGTTGTCCAAACTTTTCTGAAATTTTTAAATTAATCTTTGGAAGCTGGTATGTTTCAAATGCTCATGATTAATTAGAACACATGTGTGAGAAAGTGTGGAGAAGTCTTGAATGGCTACCAAGATTACTCACACGTCTTAGAGAGGCGCATATTTTGTCTGCCTCCCCATCACTCACAATTCTCCTTTCAGTGACTGTCACCTACGGATTGTTCCCACTCGACAATGGCTAGGCACTAAGTGAGGTCACCAAGATCTGCTGCTCTGACTGCCCTAAGCCACCACAACAGGACGTAGTTTCTTAAAGACACTTTTCTGGCTTTGTCTCACTTCAACGGGGAAGGAAGGGGTGTATCTGGACCTTTATCCTTTAAAACCCATTTTCTCTGTTTTCAGTGGAGGATGCAGCACAGTTCTGTGATGAGATACACAGTCTATACGTGGGCACACAACCTATTTGAACTGGGTTTTTCATTCTGCCACGGAACATATGTGAAGAGAGGCAAGATGGTATTGTGTTTGTCTGCGCTGAGGCTTCGAGTTCATTTGGCATTTTTCTCTCTTTCTTCCTTTCTATTTTCCTTTCTTCCTTTCCCACTGAGACTCCGACATGTTGAATTTACTTTGCAGCTCAAAAGCTATCAGCACATACTGATTTCAACATCAAGAAATTGTTTGCTTAATATGAATTTTAAGGTGATTGAAGTTGGATAGAGAGGTATGATAAAAATTCACACTATGAGGTCCAGGAAAACTTGCTCTTGTAGAATAGAGACACCCCACAGATGCCTCCTACCTCAGCTTCTCCCTGTGTGAACACCTTTCCCATTCCTCGCCTTGATTTCTCTTCAGTAGCCATCAACTGCAGATGTATTATTTCCACTTCTCAGTCCACAAAGATGCCAGCTTCTTTCATTCTTGAGTCTCTAATTTTATTTCTATGTGAAAATATCTTGCTCATTCTTGCCTTTTACCCTCCTGTCTTTCTTTCAATTTCACAAGATGGATTTAAGTGTCTTTTTCTCTAGGAAGCATTTTGTTGCTGGGCATCCCAAAATATTCTGGTCAGAGTTACTCCATATGAGACTCTGTGTGCTCCTGTGCTTTCCAAGACACCTCAGAAGCTACAGTGTTTGCCAGGCGAGCGACAACTTACATACAACAACAACAACAGAAAGAAAGAAAAAAAGAAAGGAAGGAAGGAAGGAAGGAAGGAAAAAAGAACGGAAGGAAAAAAGGAAGGAAGGAAGGAAGGAAGGAAGGAAGGAAGGAAGGAAGGAAGGAAGGAAGGAAGGAAGAAAGACTGAGTACGGTGGCCCTCATTGGTAATCCTAGCACTGGGGAGACAGACAAGTGGGTCCCTGGGGCTTGCTGGTCAGCCAGCCCAGCTGAATTGGTGATCTTCAGGCCAGTGAGAGGCCTTATGTTAAAAAACAAGGTGGACAGTGTCTTGTGAAATGACAGCTGAGGGTGACCTCTGCTTCCATGTGCACACGCATATGCATGTACCTGCCGTATGAAAACACACACACACACACACGTGTGGGGTGGCGGGAAGAGGAGGGGAAGAAGAAGAGAGAAGAAAGGAGGAAAGGCAGTTGTTAGATACAAAGGCCACCTCAGCAACTCAGCAGATAAACCTGTTCATTCACTCAGGAGCACTGGTCACTTTCACTGTGCCCAGTCCATGGTCATAAGTTAATAACAAAATGTTCAGCAAAGAATTGCACAGCATGGTGGCCAGCTGGATCCAACTTCCTGCAAATATAAAGATCATTTTCTAGTTAGCTAGTAAGGTCTGATGGCCAGGATAGCAAAATAAGTTAATTCAATCTACATTATTCTCTTTCTAGTGCTGCCAGGGGAAAATAAAACAATGAAGGTCAAGGAATTTTAACCTACTCACCATAGCTAAAGTTACCATACTGAGTAGTGAGGGTTTTCAGCTTTTTGTCTGTTAACATTTTTGTTACTACCTTGTTGGTATTGTTATTACATCAAAACAGCAGGAACAGGAGGAAACAGACAAAGCCAAAGGAAATTTAAAATTTGGTAGTCAAAGCATAGGTGTGACTGTGGTCGGAAGTCAGAGATGGGCTTGTCGTGAAGTAAATAATATCTCTGACCTGGTTGTGTTAAAAATGGCTGAACTGTGGACTGAGTCATGTGTTTTTGTTTGTTTGTTTGTTTGTCTTTTCCCAGTTGATCATGGAAACTAAAAAATTCTATCAAATAGTGTTGCTTCCTGGTCAGCAGGATTGCTCAATTCTCCTCAAAAGCCCCGACATCCTCATTTCCATGATTTTTGTACACATGCTGTAATTCTTTGCCTTGACTTCTTACGTGTGTTCATGTTCTACCAAACAATCTAGAAACAATGTCCTCTGAAGAGAGCTTCAAGCAAAATGAATTGCTTCCCATGTTATTCATGTTAAATTGTCTATTCTGGAGAATATCTAAATGTCAGACTCCAGAACACATAGCCGGTATGACAGGAATCGATTTTAACCAAAGATGAGGTATTTGCCATCCATCAGGGAGTATTAGTAGTTTGTTTTTTTGTTTGTTTGGTTTTGCTTTTTTTTTTTTTAGATGGTTTCTTTGTGTAACAGCCCTGGCTGTCCTGGAATTCACTCTGTAGAGCAAGCTGGCCTCGAACTCACAGAGCTCCACCTGCCTCTGTCTGCTGAGTGCTGGGATTAAAGGCGTGTGTCACTGCCCAGCTGATTTATGAAGTTATTATGTGTTACTCATTACAACATACTAAGATGGATGTCATCCAGGGAAACCCACAGAGACAGCTGACCTGAGCTTGTGGGAGCTCACACACTCTGGACCAACAGCTACGAAGTCAGCATGGGACCAACCTAGCCCTTCTGCATGTGGGTGACAGTTGTGTAGCTTTGTCTTTTGTGGGACCCCTAGCAGTGGGACCAGGACCTGTCCCTGAATATGAGCTGGCTCTTTGGAACCTATTCCCTATGGTGGGATGCCTCGTCCAACCTTGATGCAAGGGGGAGGAACTTGGTCCTGCCTCAACTTGATAAGCCATGTTTTGTTGACACTTGTGAGAAGCCTGCTCCTTTCTGAATGGAGAGAGAAGAGGAATGAATTGAGGAGTGAATGGAAGGGAGGTGGGGGGAGGGAACAGGAGGAGAAGGAAGAGGGGAAACTATGGCTGATATGTAAAAAGAAAAAAAGAGATAATGTCATTAGTGTCCTTAATACCGGCGAGTTTCTTGAAGATCTGATATGTCCAATTTTACATGTCCTTTATTCTTAATATCTGATGCTAAGCATCAACCCCTCTCCTTGAGATTCCCTTTCTTTATCTTCTTGGTGCTAGCATTAATTATCCTCAGTTGATTTCCTTCATCTTTCTTAGACCTGTACTTCTAAGGTTTAGTTTCCCTCTCCTTGTCCATACAAGAGAAGGACAGACCATTGCATCATCTTTCTTAACCCTTCCATAACTTTCTTTGGAAAGAGAAACAAAGGTAGGATGATGCTGTTGTTTCTCTCAATACCTGCATATATATATATGTATGCATATATGTGTGTGCATGGATGTATATATGTATATGTATGTATGTGGATATAAAATCAAAACGGAACTTCTAAAGGAACAAAGAATTTGTCATCATCCTTCTCAGATTAAAAAAAAAGGACCCAGGAGTGCTGAGGTCTGGCCAGAAGCCTGGGTCAGGTTACGTGGCAGGTGAGTAGCCAGTCCTTGCCACTGGATGGCACAGATTCAGCCTCCCAGGGCAATGGGAGAGGCGATGACTGCGCAGTCTGAGGACTCTGTTTGGAGTGAGAGGACAAACCGTGCTATAAAGCCACCTGCCAAGGAGAAAGAGATTCGAGGTGGATCCAGGAGATGGGGATTAGACAAGATTTCTGGGCTTAAGAGACAGTGATGATTTTACTGGGTGTCCATGGCCCTGAAGACGGGTGGAGAACATTCCTTGAAAAGTCTCCACCCAGAAGATGTAAGGGAGGAGAGAGATGTCCCGAGTTGTCTGTATGTGCCTAAACTGTATGTGGCATCTAGATTCTACAGCAGCTGAGGAAGTAGGGAAGAGAGGAACAGGAGGAGAAGGAGAGGGGGCTGCAGGAGCTGCTATTACCATTACATCATAAGTAAGTAAGGCAGAAGCTCTGTGCAACCCCTGCCCCAGAAGCTCCTCTGCACTGCGGGTCCCTGCTGCTACCTGCTCATTAAATGACAGTCTGGCCCCAGGAGACACCCTTGAAGCATGCTAAACAGTTTCGTCTGCTCTGCCTTCCTCACACCTCCATCCAGTCCCTCCACTTATGAGAGGCTACTTCTCCCTGAAGCTATGCCTTGCCTCCCAGGTCATCTACCCTGTGGAGCCTTCTTTGGTGACCAGCCCGGTCCTTCTCCTTCACTCTCCTACCCACAGGTGACTGCAACCACACGTCGCCATAATTGCTTCCTTCCTCTCTAAAATTTATTACAGCTGCTTCCCCTTTCCTCTCTGCAATGTTTTTCAGCATGCGGTCTGCCAAGTTTAAAAAGTGTGTGTGTGTGTGTGTGTGTGTGTGTGTGTGTGTTTTCCATATACTACTAGTTACTTATATCTTTGGATCCTGCCATCGAAACTAAATTCAATAAAGGTTGAATGACAAAAAATCCAACCAACCAAACAAACAAACAAACAAAAAACAAAACTCATTTCCCCTTAAATATAACAAAATTTTTTTTAATATTTATTTATTTATTTATTATGTATACAATATTCTGTCTGCAGGCCAGAAGAGGGCACCAGACCTCATTACAGATGGTTGTGAGCCACCATGTGGTTGCTGGGATTTGAACTCAGGACCTTTGGAAGAACAGGCAATGCTCCTAACCACTGAGCCATCTCTCCAGCCCTATAACAAAATTTGTATTTGTTCTAATACCCCATGTTGTAAAAAGGGAAGATTGATGAAAAAGGCTGGGGTGACCAGTTTTTGTTACAATCAATACTGCATGATAAAGGCTGTGTTACAGGTGGAAGTCTTACAAGGAACGAAGAATGCTTTGTTTTAAAACAAAAGTGCTACAAACAGGAACTTTTTTTAAGCTGGAATTTTCCAGCCTTCTTGTCTTGAAATCCCTCGAGTGTGCTTCCTCTCCGTCTGCAGTAATGGTTATTCAAGACGGGTGCATCATTTACGTACACGGGCTGGTGATCGGCTGTAAACTGTTGAGCATGGGTTTTCTGAGCAGAGCGGGCTGTTCTGCTGTTAAGGGAAACTGTCAAGTGACTTAAGTAAAAATCTGACTGAGTGAAATGCTGGCCCTGCAGAAGGTACAGTCTCTTGGTGACTGCCATTAGGGTTTGAGTACTGTCAAAACTCCATCACACACCTAGAAGAATTGAGAGAAATCTAATGTCCTCATTTATCAACAAAGGCAGATTAAGTTCAGGTTGGCAAAACAAACACTTATAGTCAGGTGGGATTTTATAACTAGTTTTTATAAGCCATGCCTTCTAAAATATATAGACTCCTGTCTTTTCCTCCAGTTGGCTGCCAGGACATCATTTCTACAATACAAACGAAGCCTAGGCCTGGGGAGATTGGTTGGTCAGTAATGCGCTTGCTGCACAATCATGAGGCTCTGAGTTCAGACCCCCAGCTCTCATGTAAAACAAAGCACACAGTGGTATGCATCTAAAACCTCTGCACTATGGATCAACGGCAGGACAAACTGGTGAGCTCCAGTTAGAGAGTGATTGAAGACACTCAGTGCGGACTTCCAGCCACTACACACCTATATATGCACATTTGCACACACATGGGTGTGTACATGTTCACACAGAGCCATATAGGCACATATACCATACATACAAAGACACACATAGACACGTTTTGAAAACCCGAAGCTCATTTTAAAAGGGACACAAAACTTGAGCAGACACTTAGCTAAAGAAGATACACAAGTGGACAATAAACATGAAAAGATACACAGTATCATGAATCACTGGAGAGATGCAGACCAAAAACACAATGAGATACAGCCTTACAATCCTTAGGACGGCTATGCCAAAAATGAAAAAATAAAACACCATGCTACAAGGATGTAGAGAAATTGGAATACGTGTGCATTGTTAGGGGGAATATAAAATGTTGTAGAGAACAAATGGTGGTTCTCCCCGCAAAGAAATCTAAAACAGAATTTCCATACAATTTTGCAATTTTACTACTAGGCATGCACTCCCCAAATTGAAAACAGGGGTTCACAGAGATTTTTGTACGTGTATGTTCATAGCAGCATTGTTTCTACGGCCAAAGGGCAGAAGCAGACAAATTATTCCTCCATGAAGGATAAGCAAAACCAAAACACGATACACATATGTAGAGTGCTATTCACCCTCGACAGTGGAGGAGATTCTGGCATATACTAGCAGGTGTGTAACTCTTGAAGACACGACACTAAGTGAGAGAAGCCATACATAAACTGACACACACCAAATACTGTGTGTTCCCACTTACAGGAAGTGCCCGAAGAAGTCAAATTCAGAAAGGTAGAAAGTAGGAAGGCATAAGTGGAGGATGGCCTCAGCATGGGATATTGTACCAAGTACAAAGACTTGAGTTTTTCTAACGAGATGGATGACGGTGACGGTCACACCCAATGCAACTGACCTTAATGCCACTACATCCACACTTACAATGACTAAGATAAGAAATTGTAGGCTAACTAGTTTTTACTCCAATTAAAATAAAAAATTAACTAGAACACAGGTATAGACATAGCCATTAATCTTGACTGTCAGGTTGAGTGGATTTATAATCATGTAGGAGACAAATCTCTGTGTGTTCTATTGAGGTATTGAGGTGTTCTATGAGGTAATTTTATTGAGCTATTTCCAGAGATTCAACTGAGATAAGTAGGAGGACCTGCTGTGAACGTGGGCTGGGCCCTACATACTGAATAAAAAGGTGCAGAAGAGAGTGAGCTGAGCACCGGTGTTCATCGGTCTCTGCTTCCTGGCTGTGGATGCAATGTGACCAGCTGCTCTATACTCCTGCTCCCATCCCATCCTCAACATGACTGACTGCGTCCCCTTATACTTGAGACAAAATAAAGTCTTTCTTTTTAATTACCTTTGGCAGTATGTTTTTGTCACAATAATGACAAGTTACTAATAGAATGCCATCTTCTTCGTGACATGGGACAAAGAGGTGGGGCTTTCTTTAGAAGATCTGGAATAGAATGCTTGGTCAAAGAGTTGCAAAAAAGAAGAGCAACGTAATACAAGTTAGGGGAGGGAGGTATTACCTCTGCTCTTAAGAGTAACCACGATTCTCCAATTTTCTCATCAAAGACTGGCTGATAGCCAAAATCTCATCTTAGGATTTCAATTTTTTCACACAAAGTTGCATTAAAACACAAATTGTAGGACTAGAAAGATGTTAGGTGGTTAAGATTACTGGCTACCCTTCCAGAGGATCCAGGTTCCATCCCCAGCACCCACATGGTGATTCACAAGGTTCTGTAACTCCGGTCTTAGAGGGCCCAACACCCTCTCCTGGTCTCTAGACATTGCACACAGATGGTGCATAAAATACATGCAGGCGAAACAACAATGACATAAAAATTAATTTTAAAACATGTAAGTCATTTCATCTTGGAACAATCCCACCAGTTACTTGTCTTTGGAGGCCTCCTCTGATAACTGTTTCCGAAAGGGAGGAGAGAAGAGAAGGGAAAAGAATGAAGGTGAAATCCAACATCCACTTAACACAAAGAACTCCTTCCTAATTCTCTCACGCCTCTTAGTTTCTACTGCAATCTATATTACGGTCAAGCAAGTCTTTTAAACAGTGTGAATAATTATCTTTGCTTTTCATCATAGATAGTTGTCATTCCACAAATTAAAGATTACTAAACCTCAACTGGTCTTTTCTCTGAAAAATAACCGATGATGTATATTTGAATTTCAGTAGTGGAAAGTTGACCCCAAGGGCTTTGTGTACATCAATCAAGTGCTAAGCTACATCCTCAGTCATTAAACTGAAACCTGCAGGAACTGTTGGTGGTCAATCCAGCAGAGCAAAGGAATAAATGAAAGTCACTTCAAAGCTCACTTCTGACTGACGTGGAGAAAGGTTGTCATAGGCATATATAAAATATAGAGAAATAGTTTTAAGAAAAAAAGTTGGGCGGTGGTGGCACACACCTATAATCCCAGCACATGGGAGGCAGATGCAGGTGGTTAGCCTGGTCTACAAGAGCTAGTTCCAGGACAGGCACCAAAGCTAACAAAGAAAGCCTGTCTTGCACCTAAGGTCATGCTCAACTTCCTTAGCGATCAGGGAAATGCAAATCAAGACAACTTTAAGATACCATCTTACACCTGTCAGAATGGCTAAAATCAAAAACACCAATGATAGCCTATGCTGGAGAGGTTGTGGAGAAAGGGGTACACTTATCCATTGCTGGTGGGAATGCAAACTTGTACAACCACTCTGGAAAGCAGTGTGGCGGTTTCTCAGAAAATTTGGGATCAACCTACCCATGGACCCAGCAATACCACTCTTGGGAATATACCCAAGAGAGGCCTTATCATGCAACAAAAATATATGCTCTACTATGTTCATAGCAGCATTGTTTGTAATAGCCAGAACCTGGAAACAACCTAGATGCCCCTCAATTGAAGAATGGATGAAGAAAGTATGGAATATATACATATTAGAGTACTACTCAGCAGTAAAAAACAAGGACTTCTTGAAGTTTGCAGGCAAATGGATGGAAATAGAAAACACTATCCTGAGTGAGGTAAGCCAGACCCAAAAAGAGGAACATGGGATGTTCTCACTCATATTTGGTTTCTAGCCATAAATAAAGGACATTGAGCCTACAATTCGGGTTCTTAGAGAAGCTAAAGAAGAAGGAGAACCCAAAGAAAAACATTTAGGCATCCTCCTGAATATTAACCTTCATCAGGCGATGAAAGGAGACAGAGACAGAGACCCACATTGGAGCACCGGACTGAAATCTCAAGGTCCAAATCAGGAGCAGAAGGAGAGCGAACATGAGCAAGGAACTCAGGACCGCGAGGGGTGCACCCACACACTGAGACAATGGAGATGCTCTATTGGGAACTCACCAAGGCCAGCTGACCTGGGTCTGAAAAAGCCTGGGTTAAAACCGGTCTCACTGAACATAGCGGACAATGAGGACTACTGAGACATCAAGAACAATGGCAATGGGTCTTTGATCCTACTGCATGTAGTGGCTTTGTGGGAGCCTAGGCAGTTTGGATGCTCACCTTACGAGACCTGGACGGAGGAGGGTTTTCCTCGGACTTCCCACGGGACGGAGAGCCCTGATTGCTCTTTGGGCTGACGAGGGAGGGGGAATGGATTGGGGGAGGGGGAGGGAAAGGGGAGGCGGAGGTGGGGAAGAGACTGAAATATTTAATAAATAAATAAAGAAAGAAAGAAAAAAAAAAGAAAGCCTGTCTTGAAAAAACTATATATATATATATATATATATATATGTGTGTGTGTTTACATATATATATACACATACACACATATATGTATACACACACATACACACACACACACATATATATATACACATACATACAGGCGTAGAAGGGCAGAGAGAGGAAGTATCAATGACACTCACACGGGGGTATCAGTCACAAAGTAAGACTGCTAAGTAAGCAAGAAAGCCACAGAAAGAAGAATTCACATCCATTCCATTGCTGGCCTAGAGTAACATAGGAAGAGTCACTTCATTAACCCTCCTTTTATCAAATACCCCATCCTCTGCTCTGTATTGAGATCAATCAGGTGTGCAAAATATGACTCTGTCTTAAAATAAAAAGGCTCATGTATATGAAATATAGCCTGGGACTAGGCAAATAGGGGTGCTAATTTTCTGACCCTTCCTGGGCCATCTTCTGAACATGTGTTCTCATTGGTCATTGTCTAGAACCCTCTTAAAGGTCAATATTTAAAAGCAGATCTGAGAAAGTGTGTCCCAATAACTACAAATGGAACTCAGCTCTTGTATCTGTGAATGTTAGGTAGGATATGTGAGCTGATGTGTGAGAACAGCCTAGAAGAAAGTTGACACCCAATGGATATTAGCTTCAGAATCTGTAACCAGTCATCTTCTGTAGTAAAAGTGGCAGCTACAGTAGGATATGATTTGAGATGGCTAGGATATGATAGCCAGTAAAACAATATCTAGCTTGTTCAATGTGTGTGTGTGTGTGTGTGTGCATATACAGGATATACAGGCTAGAGCTAATACCCGGTGTCTTCCTCCTTCTATTAGGTGAGTCTAAGTAACTCTGTTAGGTGGGTCCTGTTGCCGTCCTCATCATAGAAATGAGAAAGTCGAGGTATAGAGATGTACAACAATTTGCCCAAGGTCACAGGGCTAAGCAAAGCAGAAGAAGGTTCAAATTGAAGTCCAGTCAGTCATCAACTTATGACCCTGGAGATGTTTAACCCTTACCTCTCCACCTTATATTTTGAAGCAGGGTCTCTACTCAGCCTAGAGTTCCCTGTTAGGTAAAATTAACTAGCCAGTGCTCCCCAGGGATCTTCCTGTCTCTGCCTCCTCAGTGCTGGATAACAGGAAGTGTCACCAGGCCTGATTTTGACATGGATGTTTGGGGTTGAATTCAGGTCTTCAAGTTTGTACAGTAATCATTTTAATGACTGAGTCATCTCTCCTGCCCCAAATATTGAGCTTTCTGTTCATTTTGCAGCTGTTGATCTTCTTCTGACCTTCTTCTGACCTCTCCCTAACCCCTCCTTCCTGACCATGGTCAATAAAGGTGTTACCAAGGCATTTTAGAATCTTGGCAATACAGAGATTTGACCCCCAGAACTGCCTGAAATTTTACCTTCCAGGATCTGTATTTGCAATATTGGCAACCCAACACAGTTCTGGGATCTACATAGTGTAGGTATCAGTTTCTGGCTCATGCGTGTCAGGAAAGGCATTGCCCTTGATGACAGACACACTCACATCTTCATCTTAAAACCTTTGTCCTGCCCAAGTTATGTAGTACGTGCCAGGCATGTGAGTTAGAAAAAACCAACAACAGGCAGCGCTGTACATAAACAGTACAGGCAAATAGCAGAAGAATAACCAAATGTAATGCTTAATTACAGCAAATATGCAATCATCTCTATTTGCTTCATTTCCGGCTCCCATTTGTGATATTTCATTTTGCTTTAATAAGCATAGATATGCATGCCTTTATTGTAGTTATTTGAATTCCTTTCCAGACAAAATGTATTATGAGAAATAAACAAATTCAGGGTCAGAGGGGTGCTTTGAAATATGATCTGATTTTATAGAATTTGGAGGCCAAGGAAGTGCTGTCTTCTAGAACTGCCAACCTATAGTGGAGAATAACAGATGAGTTAAATTGAGCAAGATGCTGAAGGTCAGGTATAGGTCAGGCAATCCGAAGCTATGCCAGATGGGTGATCCCTTTGCTCTTAAGACTAGCAGCATTATGAACTTTTCACATCATCATCATCACCACCAGCACCATCAGCACCACCAGCACCATCAGCACCACCACCACCATCAGCACCACCACCACCATCAGCACCATCACCACCATCAGCACCACCACCACCATCAGCACCACCATCAACACCACCACCACCACCGTCACCACCATCAGCAGCACCACCACCACCACCATCACCATTTTGCAATGGTGGGGATCAATCACAATCCCTTGTACCTACTATGTGAACACTCCATCACTGGGTTATGTTTCCCAACCTTCTTCATTATTTTTCAGTAATTATTATGAAGACTTCCTGATCTTAGCTTTGAAACCCATGGTAAGACCTTAGGGTATTAATGCAATTTATAAATTATTAGGTTGGTCTTAAGATTTTCCTTCCTCCATACATACCCAGACATGTGAGATGGCTCTACAAAGGAGTCACAATGTGTGATTATATACACACAAGTGAAAACAAACCTAATCCACACACCAGAGCACAGAAGCACCAAATCCTCATGAAGATGCTTCCAGGAACTCACAAACAACACGAGAAATCAAAGGCCACATTTTATTTGTTTATTTGCGGAACTAGGGATTGAGTCCAGAGCCTCCTACATTCCTGGCAAGTGCTATACCACTAAGCTACACCTAAGCCTACACATTAAATGCCTTAACATTCATCAAGATTTACTTTTTCACAGTCCAAGCATACACTTGCAAGGGCTTTTGCTTGCACCAAACACTCACGTCATGGAAGCACATGGATTTTAAAAAAATAAATAAGTTACAGACCTATCAGGTGACTATATCTCCTGTACTGGGCTGAGCACTGTATTTATACATTAGCTATATTAGAGGCAAAGAAATAAATCTCTTAATGCCTCCCTTTGCTGGTTAGTTTTAGCCCTCAATTTGATACAACATAGAATCACCCAAGAAGAGAGTTATCTAGTTGAGGTTGACCTGAGGAGGATTGTCTTAATCATGACTGATACAGGGAGAGTCAGCCCATTGCGAGCAGTACTACCCCCTAGGCTAGGACCTGAACTGGGAAAGAATAAAGAAGGGGGGGCAGTCATTTCTCTCTTCTTTTGATTGTAAGTATCAGGGGACCTGCTTCAAGTCCCTGCCTTGATGTCCCTACTACGTGGATTATGGCCTTGACCTTTAGTGAAAAGGATCCCTTTCTTCCCCAAGCCGCTCTTGTCAGGGCATCTTATAGCAGATGAAACTAAACCCACACTTCAACGGGCATTTCATTTCCCACCCTCAGAAAGGAGGCAGAGGGGCTGGGAGGATCACAGGTGCAGGGTGACAGTTAAAGGAATGCTCAGCACACCCTTAAGTGACACCGGCCCCAGCCAGCTGTCTTTCCTCCAGGCCCCAAGTTCACACTCTTGAATGCTGAATGGTGATGACGAAACTACCCTGGGTAAAACCAGGCCCCACGGGGTAAAACAAACCAGAGAGTCAGCGAGTCTCCTTCAGTCTCAGAGGCACACCGGCGTCTGCCGAGCTGAAACCAGGCTGACGCTTTTGTTTCACTTATGAGTTGCTTATTTTTGCATATCGATGGAACCAAATTGTGCTAGATGGTTTCCATATGCAGCCAAAGCACCCTTTTGTATGTCCCCTACCATCCCGGGCTTGATCTCATCAGCAGTTGTAAGGGATTTTCCTGAAAACAGTGTATGCTCTTCATTAATTAAAGACCCAGGGGGCCCAGGTGGTGATTTATTTTTTGCTTTCACCATATACCTTCACTTTCATATTTCTCCCTCCTCCGTGTCTCAGAGAGCCCGCTGCACTTGATCGCAGGTGGTTTCCTAGGAAACCCACTCACAGGCAGGACCCCCAAACTGCGCATTTCCCTCTCCCTCCCCACCTCCTCTTCCAATAAGCGCTGGCTAATGAAACAAGGTAGAGACGCATCAGCACCTTCGGAAATTACTCCGCCAAGGCAGGGTACCGATTCCGTCTTCATTCACGGAACGACCGTGTAATCTGCAGACTCCGGGCTTTTACCTAGAGAAATCACAGTTTAGAATTGTAGCTGCCAGGCTACGTGTCGGACTTGTCACATGGCTAGAAATTGTATACTCTCCGGAGAGGTCCAGATCGGGTAATCTCCTGACTGCCCAGTTTTTAAGTGCCATACAGAAGTTGGGGCTATTTCTATTTACTGCTGCCTCCCGAGCCTGCCTGGTGTTATGGTTTGAATCTGAAATGTCCTCTCTGGCTCATGATTTGAACTATTGGGCCCCAGCTTTGTGGTACAATTTTGAACTCTGTGGAGCCTTCAGGAGATAGATTCTGGTAGCGGGGAAAGCAGACTGTAGGGACAAGCCTTTGAAGGTCATGCCCCCACCCCATCTCTGCTGAGTCCTCTGCCTCCTGGCTGGCACCAGGTGAACAATTGCTTAGTATTGTGTTCCTGCTCACCTAGGATCATGTGCCCCCATCAGGGCCCTTGCTCCGAGGGATTCCCGGCAACCATAAACCAGACTAATCTGTTCTAATCCTTCCCACACTTCCTTAATTTGTTCTGTTGGGTAAATTGGTAACAAGGATAGAAAAGGGACTCACACAGATGGGTCTCTGCTTGTTGCAGAGGAAGAAAGGTCCGGTGGGATGAGGGCTCTGGACCGAGAGAACAGCCCTCCATCTCTACCCACAGCCCCCAGGACATGGTTCTTAGGAAGCCCTTGTCAATTCTGGAGACGCTTTACTCCTCTTTTTCTTCCTTATCTTGTCTCTGCATTAAGAGAAAGCTCAGACCCAAACCTCAATGCAACCGAAGGATGTTTTCACTGTTGCCAAAGGCAGGGGTTGTTTACCCCAACAGCTGGCTTCCTGAGCAGAGCACCCAACAGTTGTGGGATGCAGAGAAGTTAGAAGGGACAGCTGTGGAGCACCCTTGCCCTACTTCACAGAAAGCTAGAATTTACTGGAAAAGATACTATGAGGCCAAACCAGGACACAGGCACATACTTCCTTTGGAAAAGTTTAAGATTCACGCAGAATATTAAATAAAAAAAATAGCAGGCTGAGGGAAGAGGGGGTGCTAGTGGTGATGCGCTTGCCGTGCAGGTGTAAAGACCGCAGGAGTTTGGGATTCTCAATCCATTAGATGGTGTGCATGTACGGTGGGCCACCTGCAATTCCAGCATGTTGAAGGCAGAGATGGGGGATCTTTGCATCTTTGGAAAAATCTGGCTAGTCAGATAAACAAGTCTTTAAAATCACTGGTGACCATGGAGGACTGTGGCATAAGATTGTGCCGGAGAGTTTTATGTCGACTTGACACAAGCTAAAGTCATCTGAGAGGAGGGAGCCTCAGTTAAGAAAATGCCTCCATAGATTGTGTTCTAGGGAAGCCTGGAGGGCATTTTCTTATTTAGTGATTGTTGGGGGAGGGCTCAGCCCATGGTGGGTGGTGCCACCCCTAGGCTGGTGGTCCTGGATTCTATAAGAAAGCAGACTGAGCAAAGCCATGGGAAGCAAGACAGTAAGCAGCAGGACTTCATGGCCTCTGCCTCCAGGTTCCTGCCCTGTGTGAGTTCTGTCCTCACAGATTTTGATGATGAACTGTTACAGGGAACTATAAGAGAAATAAATCCTTCCCTTTTCAAGTTGTTTTTGGTCATGGTGTTTCATCACAGCAATAGTAACCGTAAGACCAAGATTATTTTTCTTATTTACCATGCACCCTATGAGAAGAGTGGGTTTACTGAATTTACCTTTTCAGGCTGAGTTGAAGACTAAGACAAACATTAATGAATTTTAAAATGATAAAGTAATGGACATTTTTACACACCTGGGTTTATAAGTAAAGTTTACGTCTGTTCCACACAGAAGCTAGCTTCTAGGTGTTCCCTTCAAGGTGATGCTTCCAATGGAGCAGAAGATGGCGTAGTAGATATCAAACATAAGGGTGGAAACTCCAACTCATGACAGGTACTGTTAGTCAGTCAATCTTTCTAACTATACACACACAAAGGCCCCAGGCAGAAACAACAGCCAATCCAAACTGATACAGAACAGGAATGGCATTTGCCTTTCCTGGAATTGGGTAAAGTTCTATCAGAGTGTAGAGTGGAAATTCTGTCTAAGCAGCCGTTTCCAGGGTGTGCTATCTGAGATAAAAGAGAGGGTCATCAGACCAGAAAACAGAATCTGGGAGAAGCTGTCATCTAGTGTCTGTTCCCCTCTTCTTCTCACAGGGAAGGTGACCCCAAGCCTTTTTGGCTATCTGGCTTTGCCAGAGGAAGTGCTGAGAGAAGGCTGGAGGGCAGGCGGGAAGGGAGAATCTTTCTCTGCTTCTAATAGCTCTTACTTGGGCTGTCTCTCTACTAGACAGTTCCTGCCACGCATCCCTGCTTAATTCTGGCTTCAGACACAAGACTCAGGCTTCTGCCTTTGGTACCCTTCCTTCCTGGCAGGAGGTCACAGCTTCCTGCTATTATCCGTCATCCAGTGTCATCTTCTTCTCGGTGTCTTAGCTCTACCAGCAATTGAATAACCTACAATTAAGAGATCTGGATATGAAATATTTGTCTAGGAAATACATGGACATGATCCTAGAGAGGCTGGGTAGAGATACCTTCTCTAGACTACAAGCTCTTTAGAATTTTGGGCATCTTCCCAGCTACGAGAGAGCTACAAGGTGATGGAAGGAAATGGGATTTCTGTCGAAGAAGGGGGCAAGCAGTGGGCCATACAAGCACTTAAAGTTGGTGAGCAGTTATCTTTTGTGCTTATGATTGCCCTTGCAGAGACTTAGAAAGGCAGATCCCATTGCCCCAGCTGGGCCTCAACTCTACCCATTTATCTCGCTTAAGGAATATATGTATCCCTTCCAAGACAACCAATTACAGCCCACGTAGTGTTCATTAACTTTACTTTTATCTTAATTATAGGTACTTAGATATACCTATGCATAACCATTAAAGATAATCTTATACTTAAAGTTCTTATAAAACTATACAGTTCAATGAAGTTCAAATACAAAAATATATAAAGTGAATACAATTCAGGCTAATAGCACTGATGTAGACCAGCGGCGATGGGATCTGTTTTTGGCTTCTATTTGGTGAATGATTTGGATGTGGTATGCCTACGTCATCATGTTTCAGTAGAGGATGAATTCTTCCATAATTATTTTTTCTCTAACCAAACTTGAAAACTCTTGAATAATGCAATGTGGTTCTCTCACTCTACATTTGGCAGAGGAACATCATTTGTATTAGATAAACCCCTGGCCTTTCTTCATTGGCATGAAATAAGTATGGCGGATCAGACAATAGAAGACTAGTATTGACTGTATTGACCTATGAAATGGCCCTTAGATGGTTCAAAATCCTCCCATAATCTTTATATTTTTAAATTTTTAACTAAAAATTTTACTTGGTGTGTGTGTGCATGTATGTCAGGGAACAACAGAGGCGATCAGAGAACAATTCAGATAGTCCTTTCTTTCCACCATGTGTGTCAGGAATTGAACTCAAGTTGTCAGACTTGGTGGCAAGTGCCCTTTCCCACCAAACTACGTTGCCAGTCCTCTTTATATTTTTAAGACTATTATATTGAAAATATAACATGCCTATATTTTCAAGGGACCTTGAGAAATCATACCTTAGTAATATCCCTGAGCCCAGGCAGGCAGGGATGCCCATAAATAATGAACAATCTTAGGGGACCTCACCCTCAAGAAGAAAGAATCAGAGGTCTGAGAATAGGTCACCGTGTCTTCCTGGATGGAGTATCTTCTGACAACCTGAAGGAATGTGGGCTTGGTTTGGGTTATGAAATCTATCATGTTTCTTTACATAGTTCTGAGTTTCATATACAGGAAATAAACTCAAGTGACCTCTGATCAGGTCCTGCTAGTTGATGCTGCATACACCATGCACACTAGTGGGTGTGAGAGAGAAGACACAGGCAGCAAATGTTACAGAGGAGTGGCGGTGAATGGAGCTGTGGAGGGAGAAATAAATCCATGCCATTACTTCTATTTTCAGGATGCAATAAAGCAAGCACGTATATTACATATACACATATGTTGTATATAAACAGAAGTACTTATACTTTCTGTGTGCATGTATGTATCAGGGTGAGGTGTCTACACATGTAGAAGCTAGAATTTGATGTCAGGTTCTTCCTCTATCAGTGTCTACCTTACTCATTTATTTACTTATTTATTTAGAGTCATGGTTTCTTACTGAACTAGGCGTATGACAACTGCCCAGACTCTCTGACCAGTGAAGCCTCTGGATCCATCTTTATCTTTGACCCCTAATACTGGGGTTGCAGTCATATGCGGCTTTGCTCAGCTCTTATGTGGGTTCTGGGAATCTGAACTCAGGGCTCCATGCTTGTGAAGCAGGCGCTGAGCTGCCTCCTCAGCCCACGTTTCCCTTGTTTGCTATCATCTGAGTTATGCACAGAGGGACCTGCCATAGAACAATGAGTCAATGTGGGGACCAAAGAACACATTTTAAGCATTGACACATTTGGAAAGCAATTTAGTGTTAGGGTGCCTATGCCTCACCACCCAGCAATTCCTCTCCCAAGTGCACACACACAGACTTGTTCGTGTGCTCAAGGGAATGTGTCTAAGCGCCGTCAAAGAAGTATTGTGTGTGATTTTTGTTAATAGAAATGTCTGCCTAGTAGGGAATGAATCTACGATTTGAGGGAATACTGGACTCAAGCAATTTGTTCAGTAGGGAAAACAAATGGATTTCAGCTGCATATCTACACCGGTGACTGTTGCACAAGAGTACTGAGTGAGGTGACTATGTTGCAGAAGATTTATGCACTCAACACACACACATGCACAAACACACACATGCACACACACACATACACACACACACTTAGGCTGTCATTTCTTGAAAGCACTAAAACATATATATTACTATTTTTATTGCAAACATTTACAATAAAATATCTATAAAAGTAAAAGATGATAAACATCAGATTAAGGAGAGCAGTTACATCTGGGAGGAAAGGAAAAGGTCCCTTTACCTATCAGCAATGTTTTATTTCTTATCCTGGGAATACCTATATAAGCCTATATTCTTTATATGGTTTTACATACTAGAAACATGGTAAATAAAATATTTAATCAAGTTTTATATGAAAAGTATTTCTTCCTAGAAAATATTTTAGTAGGACCTTGCTGTTTGCCAGAACTCTCAGATGTTCCTGGGATACAGTTTATAAAACTGAACATAACCTTTGTATAATATATGTGCTTCCCCACTCCATTACAAAGGACAATTCGGAACTTCTCATTTTGCTGAACTACACTTCCTGGTAGCGATAAGTATGAGGACACAAGGTAGAAATATGTTTATCATAGGCTAAATGTGATAATATTTAAAATCTACCCAAGAGATATGCTGAGGTCCATACTAAAGAGCTATCCGTTATATGCTCAGTCTGAAAGGTACACTAGGCCCCTCATGTCTGTGGGGATGTGCTCCAAGACACACGATGGAACCAGAAACTTTTACAATCCCTAGCCCTACACACAGGTATTCTAATATAGCTACAGTCGCTCTGATAACAGGAATGCCTAGTAAGTGGGTGATATATACTGTGTGGACACTCTGGTCAAAGGCACGACTCATGTCCTGGATGAGACAGAGTGGGATGGTGCACTATTTCAACTATCCTTATGACTTAAAATTAATTATTTTAATTTTAATTTAAATGTTAGATTATTTCTATTTCATGTCCTTAGAGCATGTTTGGAAAATAATGGAAAAATGATTCTGGAAAGGTTGTGGGGAACTCTCTTACACAAGTTAAAAGTTGTTTCACCGGTTTTAATGATGCATTCTTGTATCCTATCACTCAGGAGGCTGAGGCAGGAAAATCACTTGAGTTCAGGACTTCAAGGCCAGTTTAGGCAACATAGCAAGATCCCTGACTCAAAAAACAAAGTAACACAGGCACAGGCACACACACGTACACACACACGCATGCACGCACACACACAGATAGATAGATAGATAGATAGATAGATAGATAGATAGATAGATAGATAGAAACAGATGGAGAGAGAGGGAGAGGTAGCGAGAGATACACAGGTGTACACAACCACACAGAGAGGTACAGATACACACACACACTATAAATAAGTATCACCAATTAAAAATCTACAGAGACTAAGGAATAGCAGAATGGCTATGAATATAGTAGAGCATTATTCTATTCTCAAGGGATTTTTTTCAAGAAAGAATTTTGATATTGGTCAGATCCCACAGGACCTTGCCCTGTGTTCTCTAATCTAGCATAACCTACAGTACGCTGCTTTGAACTCTTTGGAGAAATGACCGCATTTCAGTTTGTCCATTTTTGAGATAGATCTGAGTTCATGCTCATTTTGTAAGATAAAGGAGACCCTGAGAAACAAATAGTTTTTTTTGAAGGCATCTTTATTCCTTTGAAGGCACGGAGTTATCATCATTACCATAATTCCCCTTGACTATCAGCGTGGGGGTTAATTTTCCCAGTTGCTATCATCCACTTGTATTAAAGTTGTCACACTTCCTGAGAAGGAACATGTCCTCAGAAACAAGCATTTGTCTCCAGCTTCCAGCTTCTAGAACATATGTCCCCCTTTGTTTCCCAGGGACTCTCGCTTTGTTTTGCTGTGGTCTCTTTGTTCACACATTCCCTGTGGTTTGTGCCATCTTGACAGAGGAAGCATGTTTATTTTATTGCCTATCACTCAAGAGGAACACTTATTAAGTCCTTGCTGGATGGGTTAATAAGTGAGCTGCAAGAACGGCCCACCTCCCTGCTCTTACTCGCCAGCTTTGCTGCCTCTCTCCTTGCTTGGGACACAGCAAACAGGGCTTTCCTAAAGATAAATGCAATTACCACAAATAAATCAGCTCTTCAACTTTTGGTAAATCACAAAGTCTCCTTTCTCCCGCTCTCTATTTGGATGGGTTCCATGCTGAGCCATGTCCATATTCCAGTTTACATAGTAAGTATGAGGTCCGTGTCTTGGAACCTCTCCTGCCTTCTTTTCCCAAGTTGTTTGTTGCTTGGTCTGGTAGTTCCTGGAAGTGGCCCCCAGGGCCTCGTAGCCCCTCTTGAGGAAGCCTATGGCCATGCAGCTATCTAGAAATCCCCCAGAATCCATGATATTTCTTGAACCAACAGAGTTTCATTAGCCTGTCATGGCTTTCAACTAAGTGTGGTTACGAAAGCCCAGTAGCTTTCATGCCGCCTGACTTTTCATCTCTCTTCTGGAGTGGTCCAGGCCTTCCATCCTGTATTTGGAAGAGCAGTCTAACTTGTCTGTTCCTTCATTGACATCCTGAACCCTTGGTTAATCCATTTTTTTCTCCATCAGTTCTCAAAGCCATGGGCTTTGAGACATTGTTATATATATTATATTGTTAATATACTATAATATTATATATTAATGCATTAGTGTGACTATAATAATCATTTATATGCTGTTATATCATGCATATAAGTTTTTCTGTGTTTCTAAAACTTTGGTTAATACTGTCTTATAGGGCTAAGTATGTATGTCTATGTACCAGTGTTTGTTCAGTATGTATGAGGCCCCCAGGCTCAGCCTGAGCAGTGCAAAAACACTTTATATATACAAAGATATAAAACACACACACACACACACACACACACATACACTGTGAGACTGACATAAATTGACATGCTTTTCTGTTTTTAGCTGTACTTTATAGAGATACACTGGAAGCTGTGGGGAAAAGCTGTAATTTTGTCCATTTGCCTAGAGTAAGTACAGCTGTGCTTTATCAAGAAAATAGTCCTTAGCTTTAACACACAAAAGTAAAACCTTTCAACATTTTGGAATGCAACATTCTGAATGTACATCCAGACGGTGACCCCACCCCCACCCGAAGGTGTCTAGCTGTTTTTCCAGCACCCAGTCTCATAACCTAGGCAATTATTAAACCACTCAGTACCTCTTAACAATTACTAACCTGAAAGGAAAGGATAGGAAAGGACCTATGCATAACCTGTCCCAGCAAATTCTGTGTCTGTGACCCCACACTGTGGAATCCACCCACCTTAGCAGGAGATTGTTCTAGACTGATCTTACCTGTTATTTTGGAGGCACAAGATCTGCTCAAAGGAATCTATAGAACCCCTGGGGACCCTCAGAGGACCTCCAAAGCTCTGTGATCACTCAGTTGTCAACAAGTATGCACCAAGGCTTTACAGTTCCGGTGCGCTACCCTGTGTGCTGTGTGTATAAGGCAGTGAGGAGATACAGCGAAGGTGGCAACCCAGAGGCTCATGACCCATTGCAGAAAGCAGCAAATGAACATGATCTTAGGCAGAGCAAGCAGAAGGCTGGGAAGAAGGCAAACAGAGCATGCTTCAGGGATACACAAGGTGGAAGTAATTTCTGACCGATACCTGGAAGAATTTGAGTCTTCTGGGTGGTGGACAGGAAAGGAGAGAACAGCGTCCTCTAGTGTCCAGAGGGCAAAAGCTTTCAGTGTGCTGTGAAAGGGCACCAGGACCCTCAAACCTCTGGACAAATACAGATTCCTCCGCCCCACCTCCTCGGACTTACTGAACCAGTATCTCTGGAAGTGAGGCCTGGAAACTGTAAAACACCCTTGGGTGATATGCAGGGCTAAGTGAAGCCTGAACTGCTCTTGTCGGATGTCGAGGGGAGAATGAAGTAGAATAGGACACAGTAAGCAAGCAGGTCTCAGGTCCCGGGGAACCTGGAAATCCAGGTGAGCCACGGACTCTCAGGAAGATTCCACGGAGTGCTAGTAAATGCTGAACAGATGGCCCAGGGGTGGGGGTGGGGAGTTCATTTCCAGGGTGCAGACTGCTGGATCGTATCTATTCTAGGGGAGACTGCACGATAACCCATGTCTCCCCTTCTAAGACTGGAACCCTGGAAGGGAACACCTGCTATTCTTTAATTGATCCCGGACGCTGCTAGTGTTTAAACATTCCAGTCACCGTAATCATTTGTTGAGAAAGACTTTATTGTAATGAGCTCTGGTTTATGCTGCAAGGGCAACTGCTTTTCTCTGAGGCCCTGGAACTGACTGAGCCTTGACAGGTACCAAGTGAAGATCCTGCCTGGCAGGGAGCGAGTAGGTAGTGAGGCCTTCCCTCTGCATTTCATTTACATCATACAGAAGACAGATCACCTGCTTGGCCTACTTGTTCTCATGAGGACAACTCGTTCAGCTCCTGTGCATATTTACTTACCTATTTTTTCATGCATTCTTACTTTTAATACTTATATTTATTATAGTATGCTGAAACGTACTGCTTATGAATGGACTTGCTTCTCACGGCGATCTGTGATATAGGTCCTAGTGTCTGGAGCTGGAGAGATGGCTCTGTAGTTAAGAAAACTTATTGCCAATACAGAGATCTGGGTTCAATTCCTAGCATGCACAACAGGTGCTACCCAACTACCTGTAACTCCAGCTCCATGGGATCTGGTGGCCTCTTCTGGCCTCTGCTGCCACCTACACACACGTGGTGCACATCAACTCACTTAGGTGCATGCACAAAAATAAGTAAAAATGTATCCTATTAACGTATTTATTTTATACATAAGGAAACCGAGACTCAGAAATGGCATACTGTAGGAGGTGACAGTTAGAATCTGAGCCCATGTAATCTAACTGGGAAGGACATAGAGCACCCTGATCAACACCTCCATAGTAAGTTCTATTAGTGTGGCTCTGGGGTATCCCTAAAAGGCCCATGTCACAGGTTTGATTCTACTGGGATATGGTAGAACCTTTAAGAGGCAAGTCTAATGGGAGAATTTTGTTCACTCTGAAGGAGGCCCTCAAGGGTACTGTGGGATCCTGTTCTTTTTCTATTTTTATCCTAGCAATGATGTGACCAGCTTGTAGGTACCCATACCATGAGAGGCTGCCTTGCTCCAGTCTCAAGAGAAGTAGGTTCAGGAGATCCCAGAACCTCCAAAACTAAGAGACAACATGAACCTTTGCTCTTGACAAGTTCAGCATCTCAGGTCTTGGTCATGGTAACAGAAGGCTGACTACCACAGGAAAATCTAACCAAACGAGTAGTTCCATGACCCCAATTTCTTCTCCCCGACTCACAGAGTCTTTAACTGGGCCACTCTAGGGAAGAACAGGGTTGTTTCTCTTGTTGAATTGAGTTAAGCAGTTCAACATATAATGTACAATAGCCCTAGGCAGGGAAACTTGACGCACGCTTCATACAAACCCATTTCTGGCTTTATGGTAAAAATGTATAGCACCATAGACACACAGAACGCCTGCATCAGCTCCTCCCGGGTTGTCACGCAAGATTACATGCTCTTGGGTAGGATTATTCCTGACTGGCCAAAGAGATCTCGATTCCCAAGAATGTTTCAACCTTTTTTAGGGTAATATTTTGCTATTAACAAGCACTTCCTTAAACTCCACCTAAGCCTGTCGTCCTTTAGCTCCAGCAAGCCCTCTTTAATTCAAGCCCTCATTAAGATGAAACACAGGCTGTCATTAGCTTGCACATAATCATATGTTTATTGGTGGTGAGCAGACCTGAAAGTGCCCGTCGGGGTCTTCATACTTGTACCCTGCACAAACTAAGCCATGCCCTAGCTCTTTGTGTTTTCTGATTCACAGGATTCTTCAGAGGAGACGGTCCATGGAGAATAATTTGAAGTAACTTTAAGTATTTTAGACAGTCTATGAAAATTAGACTAAAGAGCCACAGAGTGACTGTACTTTTTTTTTTGAATGTCTATATTGTCTGTAATTTTAGGATTCTTACCATCTTACATCTATATCCTTAATGCATTTTCAAAATCGCAATATGAGTTGTGGAGGACAGTTTATGGAGCTAACTTCAGCTCACATGCAGCATTTATCCCTGGAAGAATGAGTATTGGGTTATCTAGACACAATCCTTATAATAGTTTCAGTGTGTGTGTGTACAGGGATTGAGCCTAGTCTCCTGATCATTTTATACAAGCTACACATTCTACACAAGCTCTCTCCACCACCGAGTTATATCTTCATATCGTCTGCCCTTTAGACATGTTTCCATTATAAACTCAGCTTTCATATCCCTTTAAATGTCCTTCTCATCGAAAGGAGCACCCTTCCCAGAGATTATTATTTAGAAAGTTATTTTACGGCACAAATCAGAAGTCATTCCTTTAAAAATATAAGAAGTGACTTTAATTCAGAAAATGACGCCATGTCTTTATGTCTTGGAGGCAGAAGTAAGACAGGTCCAGACACATCAAAATGTACTGTCCCTGGGGAAGTAGGTAATTGTGAACCAGAACAGATATCAAAGGCAGCAGCGTTGTGAGTATTCTTAAAAACTTCAATTAGCACTTGAAATAGTTGTGAGGCTTTAAAAGTTAATACTCATCTTTTCTAGAGGGTTAACACGGACCTACTTTCTCTTTATTGCATAAGCATTTAACAAAACACAGCTGGAGTGGAATTCAGCCAGTCATTCCGCTTTCCCTCACCACCCTTCCTCCTCCAGCCCCTTTTCCTTCCTACATTCTCTTATTCTTTTCATTTCTCCCTTTCTTCCTTCCCTCTCCCTTCCCTTACTATTTCCATTTTCCTCCCCCACCTCTTTCTTACCCTCTTTTGCATTTTTCTCTTTCCCTCCCCCTCCCCTCTCTTAGCTTCACCTCCTTTTCCCTCCCCTCTCCACACCTCCCCTCTTCTCCTCCCCTCTTTTCAAGTCACCCCTTCTTCATCTGCTTTCCATGCTACGATGTGGCCTTGCGTTCACAAACATCAGGCTTGGCTGGATTTCCTTGCCTTGACCACAAATTTTGCAGCAGGCAAAGAGGAACCCCAAGAAACTAAAACAGGAGGCTATTTCCCTGCCTCAATTGCTGGAGGCAGTGCTCAGAAGGCTGACGAGGAAGGGGGAGGGGGGTTGGAAGGTTAAGAATGGAACTGAAGAGAAGCATTTACAAGGTACACAAGGGTGATAAAATGTAACATTACTTCCATTTTCCCTCATAGGACAAACGATCCAATCAGTTTGTTTCCCTTCCTCCTCCCCACTTTGCTTCTGCAAGCGTCATTTGCCACGTTCCTGCATCCCACGCCTGTGCCATCACCTGCAAGGAAGCTGTCAGAAGTACGCCCAACAGTCCAATGACTCTCCTGGATTGCTTTACAGGATACAAAAGGAAGACTGAGTGGTGGACCCCAGTGAACACAGCCAGAGGCCAGAGCTGTACTTGAGACCTGTGTGGCTGGCAATAGACCGTGATTAGGGGACGACAGCTGCCACCCTGTCTGTTTCTAGGTCCGTCAAGTGTAACCATCCGCCCAGGAGACAGAGGAAGCTCAGGTGTCCTTCTGGAAATGGCCTTAATTTCAGCACACATGACCATTTTTGCCCATTCTGTTTTGCCACTTCCAGGGAATCTCATGCATATTTATGTGCCAATTATGCAAATCCCATGATAAAAATGCATTAAGCACCCATGATTTAGACTGGTTAAGTCTATTACATGGCATAATGAAATTACTGCATGATGTCCAGTTTATCTCAACACTTGCTTCACATTGTCAGTAAGTTATTAAGTAACCACAACACACCAAAATTTTGCTGAAGGAGGCATCCTTTGTCTGCTCCACACCATGATCCCAGGAAATCAGAAACTTCAAGCTAAATCCTCATCAGTGAGGGCAAACATTCCACAATAGACTTAATGGGGGAACAGGTGACCAAAGTTTAAGAAGGACAACATATTGTCAGTGTTCTAAGTCTTGGTAAATTCAAAACAAAATCACTGGGTCAGTTCGACAGCACATGACTCAGTAATCCAGGAAGCTGAGACTCGGGAGTGGGATCTCGCTGTTGAGACTTACACAGTCAGGCCCTGTTCCCTGAGTTGTCAGGTCTTATTGGAGGTTACCAAATTCAAAATGTAGGTTGGACTTTCAATAGGAAGATACCAATTTACAGAGTCAGAAAGCAGAGAAATAAAAAGGGGATTTACAGAAGCCATTGAAGCACACATGCAAAGTTCTTGTAACCTGGAAACTGAATGATCTGAACTAGAGTTACTTTGGTAAGTAGTAATATTAGGTTTGAACTCTGGAAGGACCCAAGCCTTTAGTTTCAATGCTCACTAGATAATATGATAGCCAAAGAACACAGAAAGTCAGACCCACAGACATCCTCCCCCCCCCCCATTTCACCCCATGCCATTTTTAATGGGCCTACTGCATGATCTGTGGAGTGCCTGAGTGCTGTCTCATTTACATGGGGATCTCCCCTTGAAGTCTGTCAAAGCTGGACTGCCGTGGGGCTGGTTATACATGCTCACATTCAGAGGTGTGTTCAGCCCCAGCAAGAGCAGCAATCTGAGTAGTTTGTCTGAGGCAGTAATTTCAAAAGCTGGTCAATGAAGAGATTGCACAGCCATTCCACAAACTCTCCAGATCTCAGCTTGTCAACAAAGAGAAATAAGAAGCCAACTGCAGTTGCCATTTTCTCCGTAGCCATGAAAACTATATGATCTCTGCATGCTTCATCCATGAGATGAGCATTTGGAAGGAGCTGCCTGCAAGCAACTCGACCTCACCTAGGGAGGGAAGAACAACAGGCCACCACAGGGGTCTCCCAGGAGATCTGCCAGCCAGTCAGCCAAAGGGCTGGAATTAGAATCTTTGTAACCAACTGTCACTTGGGGCTGCCTGTCTAATAAGGATGATTATCAACGGATGGAGGAACCCAGCAGAGATTCTGAATACCCCCCTCCATGATGTCGAGCTTTCAGGCATAAGACCCCTGTTCTAACACTCCAGTGTTCTATCAAAATGTAACAGCCACGCTCATTAACTAGAAAAACAACAACAAAAACAACCAAAAATACTTTGTTGACAATAGGGTCTATTTATGTTTAAATTGCTAGCCAAACATCCAAAGAAATAAGTTTAGTCAAACCCGGATCCTATTGGTTTCACCGCTGCTACATGTTTGAAGAACTATTTGCGTGCTAAATTTTAAAGTTAATTAATTAAGAAAAGTAATATTGCTGGCATTATTTCAAACTTTTAACATCCATTCAAAGTTATGCATGGATTCAGTAGGTGTCTTACAGTCCTTTCTTCATCTGAGCTTTCTGTGGGAAATTCCACGATCAAGGCAGCCTTTTCTCAAGTAAAAAGCAAACTCCAGCCAAGGAGAAAAATCGCTAGGCGTCTCCAGGCTGGGATCAGTCTCAGGAGCTTTTTTTCTACATGCTTCCGGAACAAGTTCAAGGTGTGTTTGATTAGCGCTACTCTGAAATCTCTTGTGCAGGTCGGAGAGTTATCTGAGAATACAAGGGCTTCCAGAATGCATTAACCTACTTTCAATAGCGTGGCTTTCCCATCCTCCGGCTCTGAAACAGAGGAGGAGCCGAGAGGATGTTCCAATGTGAGCTGGGCATGCTCTTTGCCTTAAATGCAGGACCCA
Source organism: Alexandromys fortis (assembly GCF_014885135.2). NCBI lineage: Eukaryota > Metazoa > Chordata > Mammalia > Rodentia > Cricetidae > Alexandromys > Alexandromys fortis. The sequence goes on along the minus strand of NW_026067951.1, from coordinate 1,635,636 downwards.
TCCTGTGAAACACCCAGCGCAGCCAGAGAAATCAGCACTTCCTGCAAGCACACCAACAGCTGAGAGGGCAGCTCCGGTCCCAAACCAAGAATCATTGGAAATCCTGCTAAAATATGGCTGTCTAATCAACCGAGAGGCAAAACTCATTTACTATGATTCCCATTGTCCACACTGACAGATGGCTCTCTTCTCCCCAGCTCTCCCCTTTCCACCGATCGCAATCTCCCTGCCTTGGGGGCAAAGCTATTCTTTGAGAGGTCCAGTTGAATTCGCCAGCCTAGTTCTAACATGAGACAAAAGCTTGCACAATCTCCCCTTTCACTGAGCCTTTTCTGAAGCGCCAAGGACCATGCAAAGAAAACGGGGTTTGGTCCCCCTTACCTTGGTCCTCATCGGAGATAGGAGCCCTTCCATTTTGGCGGTATCCTCATGCCAGTTTCTCTCTTCTGCAAGTTACTCTGTCTGTGTGCCGTCCTTAAGCATCCCACACGGAAAGAGCCATGCCCGGAGCCGCCAGTGGCTCCCCTCTCCCCGCTGTCGCTGCTGCACCCTGAGCAGTCTAACTTGAATCCCCGGTGCCAGAGAAGCTCTGCGCGCGGAGAAGTCGGCTCCACTCCTCGCCCTCTTCCCCCTCTCTTTCTTCCTTCTGGTGCTCTCTCCTCCCTCTCTCTCCTCCCTTTCTCTTTCCATAATCTCCCTACAGCTCTCCGTGTACCATGCTCACTTGACAAATGATCTCTGTCTTAGGTATCGTATTTGAGCCAAGAAAAGTGGTCTGAACAAACTACATGTAGGGCAGCTCACCCAAACCAGAGGAGGCGAATGCAACCAAGCGCCTGGTAGTCAGCCTTCCAGCTTCGCAGGCAGTGTGCTCTTTTGGGAGTGAGAGTATTGCTGTACTCATCCATCCATCTACCCACCCACCCACCCACCCATCCATCTCTCTTCTGAGGAAAGGGGATCCTGACAGTAATGGAACCAGCTGACACCATTTTCAGATGGTTTTCTGGTCCATATTCAGAAAACAAAGAAAGAAATCATGTCATTTATTTCAAAATAACTATTTGTTAAACCCAGTTAGACACAACATCTGGGCAGTGAACTGGAATTTTTGCTGTTTGACAAGATGTTTAAACACATATTCTCCAGGAAAGTTTCAGAATCAAATGTATATATATTTCCAGAAGAACTGAGCATTAAACTATGTATGTGTGTATGCATGTATATGTGCATGTACATATAGTGTGTGTGCTATGTTGTTTAGGAGTGATATATGTGTGGGTGTGTGCTATAAAAAGTTGTGTGTGTGGTATATTATATGTGCAAAGTGTGGATAATGTGTATATATAGTGTGATTTGTATTAGGAATTATGAGTATATATGTTTGTTATGAGGTGCTGTGTGTACATGTGGTATTTGGTGCATGGTGTGGATAGTATGTATGTGCAGTATATATGTTGTAGTGGGGATTGTGTGTACATGTCTGTGTTTGTACATATGTGTAAATGTGTGTATGCATGTGTGCATCGCAGTACGGTATGGTGGGGGTTTAAGGTGCATGCCTGTGCTGTGCATGTGTGTGTGTGTGTGTGTGTGTGTGATGTACTGTCTAAGACTGCCTCATTTAGCATTGTCTGTCTCTTAGAAAAAGCAGACAGTGAAAGAAACATACCAAAGACTGGAATGCAATGAACTAGAAAAGACGTATACCTTTATCTTGAAGGATTACCTGTGTGCTAAGAGTTCAGCACCTGTCTCTCAATGGGTGAGTGCCTCATTGCACCCAAGGATATTTGTGTCTTTGCCAGAGCTTGAGGGAATGTTCATATATACATTTGATACATGCAGCAGGTGTGAACTCACCTATGGTATTTTTATTGTCCCCTGTAACTTGCCCCTAGAATGAAACTTGTCCCTCTCTTTACCAGCTGCTCTTATACCCAACTCCCAATACATCTTCAAGATGAACCAATCCACATATTTCTGTGTAGAAAGACGTAGGTGAACCCTGACACTCTGTCTATTCCTTTATTGACACCATTAGCCCTTGATTAACTTTTCTCCATCAGTTCTCAAAACCATGCTAGAACTTTCTGAATCCACACCAACTCTCTTGAGTCCCAATTAACCTCTTTGTCTGCACTGGAGCTCTTTATGCTCAGTACATTGCTGTTCAACTTTACGTCCCAGGCTGAAACTGCATCATCACTTAGCCAAGAGTCACCTCTTTGTCCAGACTCTCAACATCCTAACGAATCATCAATATATACTACGTATTAGAGCCTGCTCTTACATAAAAGTGTCCTGCCTTTTGTGACTACCTAAGTTGTCTCTTAGTCTTTTTCCGCATTCCAGTATTTGGAGTTTCCTAAAGATTCTTTTCAGCCACTCATCAAACAGCTGCAATACACCCGCTGTGCACTGGATCAGACCTCTTCTAGTTCTTAAATATAAGGTGGGGGCAAGGTGCCCTATGGCCTAGCCCCCACAACCCCGTGGCCGATGTGACACAAACCTCCACAATCCAATAAACCCTCCCACCTGTGACCTCATTTTGTTACAAACTTCTGCCCATGTGACTGTGCTCACGTGATCGCCACTGATTTAAAGTACATTTCTGTTTTCACGGTCAAAGTTTTTTAAGGAAACAGAACTGTGTTGTCTGCATGAGAGTTTTACCCCCTTATCTCCAGTCTTAATTCTATTTCCATTCCCTTCTCCATTCTTGTAGGCTTTACTTTGTGGCTGTCGGGGAGGAACTGACTCTCCTTTATTCAAGAAGATCTATTCTTCACTTCCCCAGCTTCTCCAGAACATTGGCATGGCCTTACTGGAGTTCCCTGTGGAGATGTCACTCCCTCCCTCAGTGTGCGATACTGTTCCTCCATTGTGGTTGATTTGTCCATGACTAGAACAAGCTACATCTATCTTACTTGCCTCTAAGTACTAAACAGATTTGTTCCAGAATATTCTGTTTTGTTTCACCTCCCTTCCTAATCTTTGAACCCCCTCACCAGCATTTCCAGTCATGCACAAAGTTCTCTCATTGACCTTTTAGCTTTGGCACAACTGCTTCCTGCTACTGTTTGGACTTCCCCAAGGGTTCTAAGCAGGTAGACAGAGTGGAAAGGTGTCAGGGTTTAAGGCAAAATTAGGCTGATCCTGTTTAGGGCTGCTTGGTGTCTGACAGACTCTAAGCATGGATTTTGGAGTCAGAACAGCCTTCCAGAGCCAGAGGAAAGGACTCTGGGAAGGAATTTTGAAAATCCTATATATAGCACTCTGAGAGGCATGCCACTTTTCTGGTTGTCTTTACTCCACTTCTCAAACTCTGGGTCCCTGGAGGCTGGGGTTGTCTGCCATGTTGTCTTTTGTACTCTTTCATGTGTATATGTGTATATGTGTGTGAAGGTCTGAGGCTGATGTCCCATCTTTTTCCATCCTTCCCCGCCTTATTTTATGAGACATGTTCTCTCCCTTAACTGGAGCTCATCTGTTTGGCTAGTTGGCTGGCCAGCAAGGCCCAGGCTTAGCAGTGGACTTAGAATCTCACCCACTAGTATCTAGATTTTTTTTAATATTTTTACATAGGTGTTGGGGACTTGGGTCCTTCATACAGGCACAGAAAGCATTTATTCACTGAGCTGATCCCTTTAGCTTCTATTTATCATGTTTTCCTTGTAGTCTGTGAGGTGCCAGAGACCACCAAACTCGAGGGATGTGAGGACCCCAGAACCTGTTTCTTAGTGCTCGAGAGCCCACTGGTGCTGTCTGTTGCTGCCATGTGGCTACTAAACACTAACTTTGTGCCGGACGCTGCACTGAGTACCTTCCATTATGAGAATATCCACCTGAATCTCTGACTTTGCCCTATTAAGGTAAATATTTGTCCTAGCCACACATTGAAGATGCTTTAGCGAGGTGACACATACACCTAGTGGAAGTATATTCCACAGAGTGAGGCTAAGCCTGGTACACTGGTTCCATCCCATTAAAAATAACCTCTGTACCAATTTAAGACATCTAAAGTGTTAAAAAGCATATTTACTTTCTGTTCTTTAGTAGTGGGAGGCTGCAAAGTAGGCATGAGACTCTTATTTTAGGCTGCTGCATTAATATTCAGTATCTCAGCCACTTATTTATTCATGAAACCAATATTCATCAACAATCTACCACAAGCCAGGGAACTTATCAGGTGTAAGGTCTGGCTTCTCTTCGAAAGAGGCAGTTACTGATAAAATGCAATGTCAAGTTATTGCCTATCAGTCCCAAGCCCTTCACATATCAACAGCCATTGTGCCAGGTATTAAGTGACTAAATATTTTGAAGAGGGAAGGACACCCAGGGAGGCAGAAGTGTCTGTGGTAGACTTAGGAAGTACTTCAATCTGGCAATAAGTATACATAGTCCATGACTCATATTCCAAAGATCTTTGGGCACCCCAATGATCTAGATAATCATCAATGTTTCAAAAGTATTTAGCTATGGAGTAACAACTTGTCCAATTCCATGCCAGAGTTTTTTTTTTTTTCTTTCTTTAGCTGGGAGTGCTCCCTGCTCGCAGTCACACATTTTAAAATATCCTCTACCTTCTAGAAGGGGAGTGTTTATGACCCGAGGTGGATCCAGTCTTAGGAGAAACGGGTAATGCATGTTAAACCTGTGGAAACTGGCAAAATCTGAATTAAATGGGCGCTGCTTTGAAAGAGAACTTGGCTGAAAGGGCTTTCCATTGTGTGGTGAGGGCTTGTTAACCCACACAGGGGAGGGAACTTCCCTGTGCAGGAGCCTTTAGCCAGTGGCCTTGGATTTTGAGTCAATCCGTGTTTCCATTTGGATATTGAACACACACACACACACACACACACACACACACAGGGGCGGGTAATAACTTCAAAGTAAACTTCTCCATACCAGAAACACTTGTAAATGTCATGAAGGTCATTAGGTATGTCGTGCTCAGAAGACCAGGCCTCCAGTCTCTGCCGCACTAAAACACTGACCCTTTGTTCTTAGCATCCATGCCATCTTCGGGGTTAATTTCTTTAAGTCTCTTGGGGGTCTCTGGGGATCACAGCTCACTGAACAATTGAGGTTCATTATGAGGGGCCTGCAATGCCCTGCTTTGTAAACAGTTTTGCATTCACTAAGGGAAGAGGATTGCAAGCTGACCACCATTCAGGTTTTATCCCTGCCCTTCCTTCTTATTTACAAACACCCTCATTAACACTTCGGCTTCAGGGAAATCAAGGATTGAGGACAGCTTCCCAGATGCGTTCTAGATACCTGGGGTAACACTGAATGAGCTACTTACTAATATGGTCCAAATCACCTTCCTGGGAACCCCGACTTTCATCCTAAGCCACGTGCATGTGCTGAGGCTTATAATTCAAACTGCACTGTGTCACGAGGAGACCACCACTGACCACCTGCGAAAGGACCCAGGGAAAGCAGGACTAAAATCAAGTACTTGAATGGACTTGTATCTGAATAAGGATAAACGTTCTGTCAGTTGTTATGCTATGAAAATTATAGAGCATTTGAGGTTCTTTTGAAGGGCTTTCACATGCTGCCTTTAAAGAACACGACAATAAATAAACCAATTCAGTATGGCAGGTATCAATTTCCCTTTTCACAAGGGTGGGGAGGTGAGGTGAAAGAAAGCGGTAGTTACTGAATCGTAACTATTTTTCTAGGGCGTATACTGGGTTCCTTTAAGTTGCATCTAGTTTTCTGTTCACAAACACCTCATCCCTCCCCACTTAACCGATGATGACCCGAGATGATGGCGTTAAGTTAGCATCACGTGGTCCCGGCTGTCCATGTATTTTTTTTTTTTACCCATGGTATTTGCAACGTGAGTCTGCCACACTCTTGTCTTCTGTGTGTTTGACTCTGTGGGATGCACAGTAGCAGAACCGATACGGTGAAATCTTAGGAATGCCCACGGGGAGGAAGCAGCCAGGCTAGCCTGCTGATATCACGAGGAACATGAAGGGAGAGTCAACCCACAGCCTAGTGAGCAAGCCAGCAGCTCACAAATGAGAAGGCTAGCCATAGCAGCTGACCCCAGCCTCCGTGATCTAGCACTGGGCACTGTGTTTGTTATGCAGCTCATAGACTCAATGGCTACCTCAAGACGGCAGAGATTCTAATGTATACCTCGGGATACAGCTCAATGGGTCAGATGCTCACTGTGTAAGCATGAGGTCCCGTGTTTGGATCCCTAGATCCCACATAAAAAGCTGTGTGTGGTGCTATGTACCTCTAACTTTGGTGCTGGTGGGGCAGAGTCAGAAAGTCCCTAGGTTTGCTGGCCAGACAATCTAGCTGAATCAGCCCAGGTTCAGTGAGAGAGCTTGCATCAAAACACTAAGATGAAGAATTTGCATATATACATGGGCACTTTCAGAGCAGATCCAGAATAGAAACCCCAAATGTAGTAGGTCTTCAACTTTAGCTCTCAAGTTCTTCCTACTCTCCCAGATCTGGGAAAGCTCACAGTACAGAATGATGGGCTATGTGACTATGAAAGAATTCTGAATTTCCATACCCAGGTCTGTGCTCCTAGACACAAATCCCACCCCTCCATGTTACTGACTACAGGACAGGACTCGGTGTGTTGGTTTGCTATACTCCATAGCTGTGACCAGCTGGGGAAAACAGCCAGACAGTGCAGGGTCTTGGTTGATCAGTCATCTTCTCTTTATGATCTTTTGGATTCTCTGCCCCATTTTCTAAAGAATAGTGATTGCCTGCAATTATCAGCACTTGGTACAGAAGTTAATTGGAATCTAGCCCTGAGAGACTTCTTCCTTCCGTGCTTCCTGTCTCTGAAAAAGAGCCACACGGTGGAGAAAATAGAAATGCTTTTTTTTTTTGTTATCATAAAAACTTGATCTGGAAATAGGTCTTGTGTTTGTTGAAAATACATAAACAACAGAGTAATTTTTTCTGAAGCATTTGAAAAAAGATATTTGCCTTTTTCATTTTTTTTTTTTTTTTTTTTTTTTTTTTTTTTTNCTAATTCAATGAGAATATTGTCGTGTGTGTTTTTTTAAAGGAAGTTCTGCCCTGAACATTAATACTTTCCAGAGTACCTAATCCCAAGGTTGATGGGCTGGGCAATGGTAATCCTTCACATGGGATATGTGACATAATAGAGAAAGAGGCCAATCTCAGCTTGAGTCTAACTCCAAGTCAGAATGGTTAATCTGTCAGGAGATGAGTTTCTGGGCTCGCCTGATAAGGGTTATTTTGATTGAGTTGAAATGGAAAGGCCTACATTTGGGGTGGCACCATTCCCTGGGCTTAGATACTCTGGACTGATAGATAATGAGAGAGAGAGAGAGAGAGAGAGAGAGAGAGAGAGAGAGAGAGAGAGAGAGAGAGAGCGCAGTGGATGGTGGTTACGCTTCGTCCTCCAAAGGTTTGTGCATATGAACTGAAAGTCTCGCTTCACTAGCAGAAAGCAGTTCCTGGGAACAGTACTTGAAAGTGACATTTGCCTCGTGTTCCCACCTGGGGTCTGTTTCCTGGTCAGCTAAGATGGGAAGAGCCTCTGTCATGCACTCCCACTGCCTGCACTGCCCTGCTCTTCTCATGTCCTCTCCAATCATGGGCCAAAATAACTCCTTCTTCCCTTCAATTCTCAACTAGTCTGTACTAGTGACAATAAAGGCTAATTAACAGAGGGATATAAATGAGATATTCCAACAGTACATGTACCTATTGTTAAAAGATTACTGTAGAATTTTTTTTCTTGATAAAACTGTCAAAATATTTAGGAATGGTCAGGTCTTACATAAATCACTTTGAAGTTCCATCCTTTTTAAACCTGGGTTTCTTTTTCTGCTAAGAGGCAATCCAAACACTACAGCCAAATTGCCCCCATCTTTATCCAAACCCTCCCAGGATGACAGAAAAGTGGTAGTGATATTAAGATGATAAGAATCCACACACTTGGGATTTCTGAGATGTCTCAGAATCCTCAGGCTGTATAAACAGAACAAGAGTTTTGTTCTCCAATGAACCTCTCCTGACTTGTGATGTATAAAACAACCCATTAATCACCAGGCTCAGCTAAGTTTGGTTCTGAGATGTTGTAAGCTGACCTCAAGTCACACGCATGAGTGGAGAGCCTACTATTGTCTGCCAGCCTCAGTCACAGGCCCTGTTCTGAGGTCACCAAAATGAAGGATAGGGATTGCAGAGTTTGAAGAACTCCAAGGATTGTGGCTGCCAGGAGCTTAGACAAATGATTCAAATCATGCCAGGCAGAAACTAACAAGACAGTTCAACAATGACAGTGGAACCAAAGGTGGGAATGGGTATTAATTTCCCCTGAGAAGAATGCTTCACACAGAGCACTAGTCTTGTGTGATACAGGGTTCTGAAGATTGATTACAGGTCCCCATGGATGCTAAGCACGCACACTCTTCCACTAAGCTGCAGCCACACTGCGCTCCTATCCGTGAAGCTGGCTTAACTCAGAAAGGTAGTAGGGATGTCATGATGTCATGGAGCCATAGTACTGAGAGGATTTTAAGAGCAGCTTCTATGAAAAAAGTTGAGAGGCAGAAAGTGTCTGTAGTTATTTTTATTTTATTTTCTGTATTTTATTTTGTATATGGGCATCTGGTTATGGGTGTTTGGTCTGCACAGATGTATGTCCACCATGTGTTTACCTGGTATCCAGGATGGCCAGAAGAGGGCATCAGATTCCCTGGCGTTACAGGCAGTTGTGAACTGCCATGTACATTCTGGGAATTGTAGCTGGGCTGTCTGTTAGAGCAACAAGTGCTTTTAACCACCAGCTCTCCAGCCCTGGCAGAAAATATCTTATTTGAAGACAATAGGAAGCAGTAAGATTTAGGAGTGCTGATTTATGAGAGACCTCCAGGTCATATAGTTTCACACTCTACTTTTCTCAATTTAAAACTCAATTCATGCCTTTCATTGAATATGTGAAAACACTTTATGATATTTATGAAGGAAATAATAGTGTTCCCTTGCCATCATTAGAAGTCTCTTGAATATTGTGCATTAATTTATTGAAAAATCTGCAGGAAATTCTTTTCTATTAAAAGCTAATTTTTTAAGTTATTTAATTTTAGAAGTTAAAATAAAATGAAAATCCTGTATTATATTTGGTAAGGCCTTTAATTAAACTACAGGGATTACCTAGTGGAATTTGGTTTAAATATTTCCACACAATAAATATTTCTCTCTATGGACTATTTATAAGATCTGATTAATTTTTCAAACCAATTCTGAGTCTTTTAAGGCAGAATTTATTTACTTAGTGTAGGTGTATGGGCCTACATTAAGCTTTATGTAGAGCACATGCACACTGGTGCCCAGGAAGGCCAGGAGAGGGCACTGGACTCCCTAGAACTAGAGCTACAGAAGGTTGTGGGCTGCCAGGTAGATGCTGGGAACCGAACCCAGATCCTCTCCAGGCACAGCAACTGTTGAGTCATCTCCCTAGCCCCCTCCTGATGAATCTTAAAATTTTGGTCAGTTTCAACTGAAGACACAAAAGGAAGTAATTGTGCAGTTGGGTTTTTTTGCTGGGTCGAGGAAATAATGAAATCAATTGTGGGTATTGGTGGGAATTGGTATGAATTGCTTTTCTCTTTGTTTTGACCAAATACCTGACAGGAAGCAACTTAAGTAGGAAAGGCTTATTTGGGCTTGCAGCTTCAGGCTGCAGTCTGTCATGGTGAGGGAGGTGTGGCATCTTGAGCTGCTCTTGGCAATGGAGACAGAAGCGTAAGGATGCTTGCTCACATCTATGTAGATCGGGAAGCTGAGGCAGGAGATTCTCATGCTTAGAAGGCTTTCTCCTTTCCCCCTTTTTCTCTAAAAAGGATCCCAGCTCATAGTATGATACCACTACAGGGTTACACCTGAATGTCTTAGTTATACCCTGCCCCGCAGAACATCTTCAAAGACAAACGAGGAGATATGATTCTAACTCGATTATAGTTGTCAACTATCATGGCATCTTTTATCCAAGAACTTGGAATGAATCCTGCTTATGCAAAAAACACCTTTACCTTGATATTGAAATGTGTCCCTTAAAACGGAAACCACAACCCTGTCGTTTCCTATGAAGAGATGAAAAAGGCCCCAGTGCCTGGAGCCACTGAGCCGATTGGATTTTCATCAGCCATGGGAAATAAATGTTTATGCCTCCTTTCTAATAGGAAAAGATTTTCCTCTCTCAGAACCTCAGCCTTAACCCAAGGAATCAAATATAAAATGAGAATTGTATTGATTTAAAATATGTTGGTAATTAATCATAAAACCAAGAGAAATATTAGTGAGATGGTAGCCATGGGGCAAATCCCTCTATTTTAAAACTTTGTATGATTTCCAAGCATGGTTCACTTGGACATAGTTTGGAGAAAGGCACTGGGCCTTTAAGAGGCAGATCACCAAAACTCTTAGGCCTGAACCTACTTTTTAAAATATTTGGCTTTTTAGTGGCTATGATTATGCCAAGATTTCCTTCGCCAACTTTCGACTCTATTAAATTTGAAACTTGGAAAGTTACCACTTAAAGGTGAAAAGGATAACATTTTAAACTTAAGACAATTAATTTGCTTAATCAAGTCTGAAGTATTTTGTGCGAGGCACTGTGGCCATCTTGTGAGGGGTATGCAGGCAGGAAGGCATGCCCAAGCTCGGTTTTTCTTTCGCCTTTCAGTGAAGGAATTCTCCAGACACTTCCCTTCCAAGGAGCCCAGGTGCACTACACAGGAACTATATGTCAGAAGTGAAGGAGAAGAGGTTTGGGGAATAAAAGCCCTTCTTGTCTTTTTTCTGTTTATAACGGAAGTGCTGGGTTCCATAAGAGCGCCTCAGACAGGGACTGCCAGGAAGCAACTGCGCAGGTGCAAGCCAAGAGTGGAGCATAAACAAACACGACCACTGAGGGAGTTCAGGGCATTTCCCTTTCATGTCCCAATGTGTTTAGACAGTTATGCAACCAGAGAGCTTGGAATAAAAGAACCCAATGCCCAGAAGAAAGGAATGCTTTGGATCTGGTTCCCAGGGGCCTTGACTTAGCTATTTCTTTGTTAAAACTCAAGGCTATTCCACGTGTTGATTATCCTTGGCCCCAGCCCTTGTCTGGACAGGCTTTTCCTAAGCACAGAGCTGAGAATTTGCATTTCATCCTGCGTTGCTATTGTGTGCACGATACAGTGTAGTGCAACGCCATTGTGACAGTCTAATTGCACGCTTATTTCAAGAATCCAGGAAGACCCATTTGCCTAGGACTTTTGCTCCTGAGGGGCCCCAGAAAAAGGATTTAGCAATGGATGCCTTTTATTCTTTCCTTTAGCCCCCATCATTCGCCAGTGACAGATGAGACAACAAATCTCAACATCTAGAGAATGGCTTTAGGAAATGAAGATCTCTACTCCCAGGCTTGGGGCATGACTCAGTGGATAAAGCATTTGCTGTACCTACATGAGTCCTAGAGTTTGGACCCCCCAAAACCCAGGGAAAAGCCAAGAAGGCATAGAAGCACACCTATAATTTGAGTGCTCAGAAGGTTGAGAGAAATGATCCCAGAAGCAAGTTCCTAGCTAGGCTAACCTATGTTAGTGAGCTCTGGTTTCGATTAAGAGACCCTGACTCAATGCATAAGTAACTGAGGAAGTTACTTATACAGAATAACTGAGAGAAATTCTCTGTCACATGCCCAAGGACCCATACATACACATCCATCCACACACACGTGAGTTTACATATGCATGCACACACACACACTGTATATACAGACACATGCAAAAGTAACCATGATGTACTCTTCTGTGTTGGGTGATAGCCCATGCCTGTAAGACAACACTCAGGAGGCAGTGATAGAAAGATCGCTGTGAGTTTGAGGCCAGCCCAGGTTATACTTTAAGATTGGTCTCAGGAAACAGAAACAAAAGAATTAAGATCAGGATATTGCGACAAAGACAGACCCCAAGCACCCTGGCAAACTCTGTCGAACTATGCGTGTTTTCTAATGTACATCAGCTTCTGTATATTTCTCTAAACCCATGGAAGAATAGAAGCAGGTCATTAAAAATGCAAAGATGTTTCCCGGTGGAAAAGTAAGCACAGTATTTGGAAGAGGGGGTATACTGCATGCGTAAGAACACTGGGGACAAATGTCAGTGTTACAGGTGACAGTGATGGCTTAGTGTCTACCAATAAGGCTCTCTAGGAGAGGGTGCTAAGTGAACAGAATGGAAATCAGCTGCCTGCATCCATGGCAGAACAGCCCTGATATCAGGAACCACATTTGGGAAGGGCGTCTATGGCAGTTCTCTAGAGTCGTGATAGCAAGAGTAGAGAGGACTAGCACCTACCTAGCCAGTAGGGGTGTAGAGTCCAGACTATTTGAGGTGTGGATAGGATCCTGCAGGGAAAACAGTGGCCAGGCTCCACAGAGAGCCAGACAGAGTGCTGATGGCAATGAGGCAGAGGCAGGTTTGGTACTTCGCCACAGAAGATGGCTGGACAGGAGTGCAGCAAGAGCGGAGCCATTTACAACAAAGGCAACAAAAAGAGCAAATGTGGGGTCAGTTCTCCAGGCCCAGAGTGAGAGAAACACTGAAGATCAGCAGAGTAGGCTAGAGCCAGTGTAGTAAAGGAGACACCATGGTGCCAGGACCCTGCTATCCCTGTAGTCAGTCTCACTCTAAAGACATCACTAAGCCTAACTACATGATGTAAATTCACAGGGTGTTAAGTTGAATCCACTCACCCATGTTATATTTAAGTCCCAGAGAGCTTGCTATCTTTTCCAAGATTACAGAAGGTTAAGACTGCATCTCCCTCAGCATTCTATCTGTTGCATATGAAAAAAAGAATGAAGTTATTATAGTGGGATTATTTAGAAAACTATCCCCCAAACCATTGTACTGTCCTATAGCTAACGATTTCTGTCCTCATGCCATGGCTGCAAGAGGTAGAGAAGGGACTCAGCAAATACTTAGGGATTGATTTGGAAGTTAGCAGATGTGGGCATTTGAGTTTACAATTTCTTTAGTGATCCATTAGGGGAGTGGAAACAGTATGTGCTGGGGGAAGTAAATCCTGTTGTCGTGATTCAACTGTGAGATGTCCCCCATAGGTTCAAGTATTTGAAGGTGGTCCCCAGCTGTTTTGGAAGATTGTACAACTTTCAAGAGGTGGAACCTTGTTAGATAAAGAGAGTAATTGGACTGTGTCTTGAAGTGATGGCCCAGTTCACTTCCTGCCCACTCGCTGCTTTCTGACTGCAGATAAAGTGTGCCCAGATACCTCTTTCCTGTCACCATGACTTTCCCACCATGATGGACTATATTGCTTCAAGCTGCAAACCCAAATCAACCTTCCTCCCTTCCTGTCAGCGATGAGAAAAGTAATTGGCTTATATCTGCTAACTTTGTCTGTTTGCCAGTTTCCCCTGGGAAGAATGCAATGAGGATACATCCCAGCAGACCCCAATGGGCATTCTCATATTGCCAATATTCTTCAGAAAAATCTTTGCCTGACAGTCTTTTCAAATAAAACAAGCAAAACTCAAATCCAACTTTCTTGCTCAACCTTTCCGTAGCGCTGCAACCTTTTAATACAGTTCCTCATGTTGTGGTGACCCCTAACCATGAAATTATTTTTGTTGCTACTTCATAACTATAATTTTGCTACTGTTATGAAATATAATGTAAATATATGATATGTAGGCATCTGATCTATGACACATGAAAATGTTGTTCAGTTCCCAAAAAGGTCACGACCCAGAAGTTGAGATCCACTGTTTTAACGAGCTTAGATCGTTCAAATGTTTCTCCATGGCAATTATTCTTCTAGCTCGCCTTGCACTCAACCTGTGATTGATGCCTCTTCTAGACTGGAGTCCATATCTTAATACTTGAATTATTTCAGCAATCACATTGCTTTCCCCAGTCTTAGATACCTCTCTCTTACATCCCGCGGCTGGGGACAAAGAATTCCCTACCAAAAATGGTTTGTGGCTTCTCCTTACACCTGAAGTCCTTATTTGGGCTTTGAGAGCCCTCTGGCATCTTCTTTCTGATTTCCACCCTCCTGATAATGCATTATACAACCAGATTCTATGCTCCCAATCATTGCTTTAAAGGTGCATTATCTTATCAAGAATCTACCCTTCGATCCGTGAGAAACAGCAGGCAAAGGGCCCAATGTCCATTACTTCAAAAGCACTCAGTAAACAGTAGGTCTCCTCCAATTGCATATCAATTCACTTCCAGAAACATTCTTTGAGTACCCAGCTCCCATTTGCTCATCTATCCTGCATAGGTGGCATTTAGTTCAGGTTACATTGTGTCCTTATTATCTTTTAACCTTCAACTGTATTTCAACCTTTAAGCACAAGGTCTCTCAGCCCTGTATTTTCTGTTTCTCTATCCAGTGGTCCGGAGATAAGAGCTTAATAAATTCCATCAACGCTGTTGCTATAGCACCGCTACAATGTTCTTAACTCCAAAAACACCTGTATCACTGTCTCACCTTTTAAACCCCACAGCAAACTACAGAATGCAAGCATGTGGGGTGAAGAAAGCAAAGGAGAAATAATGTGTTGGCCACTTTTGCTCTTCTCTAGAAACCCTCTCTTATTAAAGAAGAAGATAAGGAGGGACAGTAACATGTGTCCAGGCAGTGACATATGTCAGCATCACCATTTGAGTGCCTGTGAACTCTTGATTACATTGAAAAACAAGCAAAGCCATGTTGGGTTAATAGATCTTAACTCTCTCAGCCTTATAATGGTAAAAGCTTTGCAAACTGAATCCTTTGTAATGAACACCCAGAGATTTCTCTTTGACGTATGCATGCAAGCTTCCGGATGCTCACCTGACTTCAGGTTGAGCTATATAGCATCTTGGTACATCCTCACACAAGCCTAAGATTTTTGTTTCTTTCAGACACTCCCCAAAAGCATTTGACAAACTTGTCTTAATACTTTATAGACCTTTCTCTCTGAGAAGAAAGAAAAGGGGGTACTGGTGATTGTTTCTATTCCATAGATGGAAAACCAAGAGACAGGCAATTTCAGTGGCTTGTCCCTTGTATCATGATATAACAGTATGTCCTTAAGTAGCAGATGAGTCTCTTGCTCATCTTGAGGTGTAAATGTCAGACTGTTCATGGCCAACCTACTATATTGATGGTACAACTAAGACAATTACACATTACAAGTAGGAGCTTGAGGGATCTTACTTAAATGAATATGCAATTCATAAACACCACCACCATTCATATAGAGCGGTAGCTAATGAAGATCAAGGTTAACACCCAAGTCAGTGCCAGTTCATACCAACCACTTGTAGCTTCATTTCTGAAACTCATTTTACATTTTTATTTATTTTACACACACACACACACACACACACACACACACACACACACACACACACCCCAAAGCATGCATGTTGAGGTCAGAGGGATAGCTTGCAGGAACTGGTTCTCTCCTTCCACCATGTGGTTCTGAGAGACTGAACTCAGTCCTTCAGGTTTGGAGGCAGGTGTCTTTACCTGCTAAGCCACCTCACTGGCTCTGACAGCTCTAATCCACAGGGGCCAATGAAAGTCTTCCACAGCAGCCCTTGGTGCCTGTGTCACCAATTAGGAACTGTAATTGACTGCTTCTCTCTGCTCTCTAAGTGTTACATCAGGTGTCATGTGACTCCAAAGAAGAACAAAAGGTAGTGTCGGCTGTTGCCAGGGAGACTTAAGAACCATCTGAATTGCTATAGCATCATAGAAGCAAGATTCCCATCATCGGTCTTTGTAAGCTGTTGAAATCTATCTCATATTTTTAGAAGGTGTGACATTTAACACATTGGTGAATATTCCCAGCTCTAGTACACTCGTACTTTCACATTTAGATGGATTTTTAGGCTCAACTGGTGGATCCCCCTTTCCCTCCCTCTCTGGTAAAAGCTGGATCTCCTTATGAGTGATAACTTTTTTCTATGCTTTCCTTTTCCCTTCATGCTGCTTTATTCTTGCGTCCTGTTTCCTCCTATTCCATAATTAAAATCATTTTCTCACTAGGCTGTCTGTGTCCACTTCTCCTAAACTCTCCCTTGACCGTTGTGGCTATAACTGCATCCAGGTCTTGTCTCTGCTGCTCTGAAGTTGACCGACCACACTTTAAGCTCAGTAGTCGGGTGCTTGCACCCAGCTAGGCATCTCAGTGGATGGTGCCGTTACTTCCCTCCTGCCCTTTTTTCTCGGAAGTTGCCATCCTCTGTCAACCAAGATGATTCCAATTTACTGACTTCTCCAAGTTTTGCATAAAACCACTCTTCTAGTTTTGGAATAAGAGGTATTTCATTCTCCATGTTTGTGAAATCTGCTAAGAGAATCATCTTTACCTCTGTGTAACACACACACACACACACACACACAGACACGTGTACACTGATTTTGTTTTCTTTTTTTCTGTGTTAGGGTTAGAACCCAAGGCCTCACACATGTGAGGCAAATATTCTATCACTGGGCAGCAACCTCAACAGTGACTTCACCTCGTTAACTGTTTTGTTTTGTTTTTCTCAATGCTGGGGAGAGAACTTATGGCCCTGTCCACGCTGGGCAAGTAAAGGCTCTACCACTTTCCTATCTTTGCACACTACAACACTACATATCATATTACACATTTAATGCATACTCGAAAATACCAAACACATTGTCTAACTTACTCGAAAGATATTTATTAGCTTCTTAAAATAGCAATTTGTATAACCTATTTAATTTTTAAGAAAAAAATAGAAAATTTTAAGTATTTAGTAAAATCCACATAAGAAATTACTGCTAAAAGAAACCCATTAAGCTTGTCTGCTGCCTTGTGATCAGCACCTCCACACTGCTTTTATTTATCCATCCTCTCAATCTGGTGTATGAAAGAGCTTTCTTTGAGAGAGCTCTGGGATCCCTCACACTTATTCTCGTCGCTATACAGCTCTCCAGAGAAGAGCCTTCATGCAATCTCCACAGTGCTAGGAAAAAGTTCAAGTGGATCAAGTTGTCATTACCAACATGTGAATCTTATGTGTTTCCAGGAAGCCCTGTGTGTCTCTCATCCAGGTTACCCAATTTGAAAACACAATCAGTTACTAGAAAGATTTGAAGCCTTTCTGCATTGCATTCTTCTTCCAGGGTCAGAAAAGGATGACTTATTCATATTGCATTTATAATCTCCACAATGGGCTACAGTTGTCAGCACTGTGTGCAGTGTGAATTAAATGTATCTACACAGGCAGTAAGGGCACACAAAGACATAAAGGAGAACAACTTGTATTTGCTGACTTTGTCGTCAATGACTACACTTGTCCTTGTCGATATCTAGGTCAGTTAAAAACTGTTTTCAGAAAATTTCACCCTGGGCCAATGATGACTAAATTGTTGTTGTTGTTGTTGTTGTTCTAATAAGATCTGGGGAAGAACATGAAGAGGATGCGCCTACTGCAGATGCTTGTCAACACATACAGACTGTAAGCTGACGAAAACAATACTTTGCTTTTCCTCTGATAGGCTGCTGCTTAATTAATCTACCCATCAATCAAGAATAATGTACCAAGTGATGGGCCTCACATGGAAACTCTGCTGGGGAGGCTCCAAACACTTGCACTGTGTGGTTTTATGTTTGGAGACCTCATTACATCAAGCAAATCATAACTCCAAAAAGCAGGAATGGACTACGCTGCTCTTTAACCCTTACATTGCCTTATCATAATGGGGGGAGGCGCAATAAAAGCTTGTGAAATTAATGAAGAACTGGGGTAACTAACGCAGATCCTGGCAGGGGCCAGGTTTCTGGGGGCTTGAACCTTCGTAGGTAAAGAAGAGACAAAAGCCATTCTGAACTGACAAGAGTTGACTTGTGGAGTTGGGTGAGGTGATGCAAGGATAAAGACTGCACAGGCTGCACAGTGGACAGCTGGGTAGGAAAGGAACCACTGAGAAAGACTTCTGGGTTCCGACATGTAGTATGCACTTGTGAATGTGGGCAGAACCTGTAGCTTGGGGTAGACAGAATAATGAAGGGTTGGTAAAGATGGCACTGAATGCTAGTGCCACACAGGCAAGAATAATGGCAGCCAGAACCAGACTCTAGTACAGAGAGGTATGGCTTGTCCCATACTGTCATGCAGCCTCTTCTTTTTTCTTCTGCCTTGCCTCTTCTATCATAGCTAATGGGATTCTTCACACCTGAGCTTTTTATAAAGGATGGAGGACTCAAAAGAAAGAAAGTGAACACCATTTGAATGAGCAATAAAAACTTTCTTTTTTATTATGGGAAACAGGCATATTAGCAAGAAACGATTATGACGCGTGAACCCCACATAGTCATAGGCTGATATTTTATTTGCAATGCCTTTGTTGTTGTTTTTGAGGGGGCGGTATTTCTTTTTCGACAGCATGTGCTTAGAGATCTCACTGTGATATTTTGGGTCAATCCAGGTTAACAGGAGGGAAAAGCATTATTCCCTTCCTAAGATGTCAGGCTTCTTTTTCTTGATTCTGTTGTGAATGGTGACTTCCTACCACCTGTGTCTTGTGCTTATTGCAAGTCTTCCTATTACAACAAGGCTGATACAACTCCTACTCTGTAGTTCCTTGAAGATGGGGTTTTAAGAAGATATTGAAATTTCAGGGCTTGGGGTGTGTGTGTGTGTGTGTGTGTGTGTGTGTGTGTGTGTAGCTAACTCGACATGTTGGGGAATCCAGAAAACTTTTGATGAAGATCTTGGGGAGTTCCCCACTTGCTCTGATTCTGGCGGTTTTGTAAAGTTGCCTACTGGAGATGCTGCCATGGATACTCAGGACTGACTCTGAACATTTCTGACAGAAAGAGAGGGGAGAGAGGGAAGGAGGGAGGCAGGGAGGGAGGGAGGGAGGGAGAGAGCTTGAAAAACCTCAGAAAACTGCCAGAGAATGAATTCAGGGCATTGACCTTCATATAACACCCACCTCCATTGTTCACAAGGGTACTGATAGTTCTTGCATTCTCTTGTCTCTTTCTCAGTTACCTGGGCTTCACCTCCACCCCACCCTCAGCTGCCCTAAGCCTACTGTGCCCTCACACTGATGTCTTGGGTATGTACTCTATGCTACTTTGGTACCTTATTCCTCATGCTGATGCCATACCACATGGGTACCTTAGCTGTCCTGCTATGCCAGGGGTGCATACCATACACCACAAAAGGTACCTTAATTCTCATCGGATGAATCTGAGTTTCAGATGTGCATCTGAATTTTCTTCCTTTTTAGCTGAAGTGAAATTCATGCCACTCACACTAGCCACTTCATACACCACCAGTACAACTAAGACCTTTTATCTAGCTCTAAATGTTTTCATCACCCCAACAGAACCCTGACTCCATTAAGCACCTCAGAGAGTTATCAGGGTTTTGTGTTGGGAACATTCTAAATTTATGAGCTATTTTGATGGATGTCTCATACCTCCTAACTTTTTCCAACTGTAGTTAAACTACTGTTCTACAGATGCCGTTCCTCTCATCCAATCATGCCCCTGAATCCATTGTCCACCTCTCCATCACCTCTGTCTACAGCTCCTTCTTTAGTCTAGAAATCACTATTCTTTTCATTTATTTATTCATTCTTTTAAAAACTATCTTTTCTCATTTTCCATGCCAAAACCAGTTCCCCCTGTCTCTCCTCCTCCTACCCCTTCCACCAAAAATCACTATTCTTGACTCGAGATCAACTTTTAGCTTCCTCATTGAAGAGAATGCGCAGTGTTTGTCTTTCAGGCCTGACACATCATTGGACACAATATCCTTGAGTTCCATCCGTGTTGCAGTAGATGACAGAATTTTATTCTTTTTTATGGCGAATAAGATCCCTCTCCTTTACTGATGCATCCACTCTAGGCTGCTGTGACAGGTTAGCTAGTGTGACCAGTGCTGCATTAACACGTGAGTGCAGATACTTCTCTGACATGCTGGGTTTCTCTGCTTTGGATATGCAGCCAGGAGTGGGATTGCCAGATCATATGGCAGCTCTATTTTTAATGTTTTGAGGAAACTCCATGCTGTTTTTCATAATGGTTGGACTAATTTGCATTCCTAGTAACATTCCTACACTTAGGAGAGTTCCCCTTTCTCCTCATCCTTGCCAGTATTAAAATATTTTTTCTGTATTTTTGATAGTAGCTATCAAATTAGATGATATCTTAGGCCTGGGGGAATAGCTCAGTTGGTTAAAGAACTTCTTATGCAAGCACAAGGACCCAAATTCAACATCAGAAGCCATATTTAAAAAGGTGAGCATGGTGACATGCTTTTGTTGCTTATTTATTTATTCAGTATACACAGTGATGGAAAGATAACATATTTCTAATCATAGAACCGGGAGACAGAGACAGTCAGAACCCTGGGGCACCCTGACCAGGCAGGCTAGCTTACTCAGCAATTCCCAGACCAGAGAGACACCATTTCCTGAAGAGTGACACCTAAGGTTGAACTCTAGCTCTGTGTACACACATTTGTACACCTGTACACCCATGCACATGCACCTGCACAAGCGTGTGCGCACACATAGAGATAGGGGTATAGTATCTCATCCTGGTTTTACTTTGTATTCCCTGATGATTAGTGATGTGAAGAGCATTCTCAGACTCGTACTGGCCATTTTCTTGTCTTTTGGGAACCGTCTCTTGGGGTTGTCTGCCCGTTTTCACTGGGCTACTATCATTACAGATTTTAAGTTTCTTGTATATTCTTTCTGGTGCTGGGTGAATAGTTTGCAGATATCCCCTGTTCTGTAAGCTGCCTTTTTGACTCTTGGTTATTTCATTTGCTATGCAGGAGTTTTTAGAATGCAGCCATCTCATTGGCCCATTTTTACTTTTGTAGCTGGTACTCTCCGTGGTTGCGTCCGAAAGAAAATTCTTTGCAGGGACAATGTCTCAGAGTGTTTTGCTTAAATGTGCTTCTGGAAAACACGGGCACATGGGCTCTAGCTTTTTTCTTCTGCGTATTGATAGTTGGTCTTCCTTGTAATTTTTATTGAGCCGTCTTCTTGCTGGTTTGCCATTGTTGTTGAAAACAGATTGGTCATAATTATGTGGACTTTATTCTGCATTCACTGTTCTTCACCCCTGGTCCATGTGCATGTCCTCTGTGGTGTGTTTTGGGCTGAGATGTTATACTGTCCCTAGCTTTCTTTGTTTTGTTCAAGAATGCTCTGGCTATTCAGAGTCTTTAGTGATTTTGCATAAATTCTAGGAGCTTCTATTTTCCTGTTCCTATTTCTGTGAAAAATGTCATTAGCATTTGATAGGAATTGCAGTGCCTCTGTAGATCACTTGGGATACTGTGGGCAATGTTTAACAATATTAATTAGTCTATAAAAATGGAATGTGCTTCCATTTTATATGTTATCTTTAGTTTCATTGGTGTTCATTGTCACTATAATTCACTTCCTTAGCTAAAATTTATTTATATGGCTGTTTTGTTGCTGTTACAGCCATCATTAAGGTTGTTTTCCAGCAGTTTTGCTATTGATATATACAGATACCACCAATTCTTAAAACTGATTTCATATTGTGTAAACTTTCTGAACTGGCCAGTCAGTTTTAATGTTCTTGGTGCAGTCTAGATTTGTTTTCACACAGGATCATGCTGCTGCAAATAGGGATAATTTGTCCTCCTGCCCTCCAATTAAGGTGCTCTTTATTTTTCTCTCTTAACTTGCTGCTCTGGCTCAGACTTGGAATACTGTGTTGACTGACAGTGTGAGAAAGACAACCTTTACCTTGTTTCTAATTTTTGAATAAAGGATTACAGTATATCCTTATTCAGTACGGTGCTGGCTGTGGGTTGTCATATATAGCAACTTCCCCCTGTGCTAGGGATTAGACACAGGGCCCAACACACGCTAGGCAAATGCTTTACTGTGACCTATATCCAAAACCATTTTCCTACTTACAAAACTTTAAACAGGATCTCACCACACTGTGTATACTGGCTTTGGCCTTTCTTCGTAGCTTTGTTTTGTTCAGGCTCTTCAAGGAGCCCTGGACATTGTCATCTTCCGTCCCCATCCTCTCACATTGTCAGGACAGAGAACTGTGCCACGAGACCCGGCTGAGATGATGATGGTGGTGGTGATGGTGGTGGTGGTGGTGATGGTTTCTATTTGTTTTTTTTGTTTGTTTGTTTTTTGTTTTTTTGAGATAAGGGTTTCTCTGTGTAACAGTCCTGGATACCGAAATCAGAGGTTCCTCTGCCTCCCTACTGCTGAGATTAAAGTTTAAAGGTATGTAGCACCACCCTGCCAGGAGACATTCTAATTCTCATGCATAACTTCCTGGAGGTTCCTCTCTCTACCTATTACCCTTCTGGTGAGTAGGAGAGAGAACTGTTTGTACTTCCTTCAAAGAACAGGTAAACTTACTTTCTTACAATAAAGCCAGCACTCACAGACCAGGGGAATACATAATCAAAATAAAAAAAAAAATGTGAGATGACCAAGTGGCAAAGGGAAGGAACCAAGTAGCCGAGGGCAGCCCTTTCTTGTCGTGGATGGAAAATCAGCTTAGCCAGTCTAAACTCTCCCATGCAGGTACGTCTAGTCTTTTGACATTGTACACCACATTGCCATCTACAAAGTCTTCATCCAAAAGGGTGAAAGTGAGTTCCAAGAAAATAATTGTATAAAAAAAGAGAACTCTCATAATATTTTAAGAAATAGGGCTATATTTATTGATAGCTGTCTTTGACCTCATGCATCTGAATGCAGTCCACGAGCTGTAGGCTGGAGACAGCCAAAAACAAGGAAATCATCATAGCTATTTCTTAATTAATATTTAAATGTTCACACTCTATTGGACAATATTATTATGTCACCATGCTACCTGAAAAAATATTCACAGTAGAATATTAATTGAAGTAGCTAATTGTAACTATTTTCTAAGTGGCAACACTTTTTCTAGACATATATACAGACCCTTCACATATGTGGGTGCATGCATGTGTGTCTATGTTTATAAACACACAGAAATAAATCAGTTATAATATTTACAATGAGAAATAATTCTTATTTTCATGGTTATGGTTCTTTTATAAATTTATAGTGAACTACTATTGACAACAACAAGCAAAATCCAAACAGGCAACACCATGTTGTTTACTGATTAACTCATCCACTGTTACATGCTATCCTTATTCATCAGCCATATATCGAACCCCTTTCTTCCAGTAGATTACACAAGGCATTATGGAAATAAGGTGTCATAAATAATAACTCCTACTTTAGGGGTGTTTACCATCTGGGAAGTCAAGAGATAGAGTTTCTGAGATCTCAAGTGTCAGAATTTGTAGGCCCATATTTCTGTATGGTGTGGCAGCCAGGTGATAAAGCCATAGGCCCCATCCGAGGGGTCACGTAGCTCTGTAGACAAACTATCTCTGCCTAACAATGGTCAGGATGTTTGGAGGATGTCTTATAGAGATGCTAATTCATGGCCTACATAACAGCTAGCATATAGATGCAGACGTGACTAAAGGCCAATTCACCAGGGTTACCTAGGATACAGCCTAATGTGTTTTTCCGCTCAATTTATGGGATGATATATAAAGTGTTTGGAGAATAAACAAGAGAGATCTTGCCCTTCCATGATGACCGTGTAAGTTGTGTCTGATTATTCCTCGTGACTCCGTACCAGTCCAGTTAGGAAAAAGAATTATCTGTGTTGGACCCACACGGGCTCAAACAAGAATTCTCTTGAGTCTTCCTAAGGGAAAGGCTAAAGCTTCCTTTTGGTGTAACAGACATTCTACCTGTCCTTCAGATGCCCTTAGTACAATACTGCCTCTGATTGCTAAGATATCAGGGGCTGGAAACCAGGACACGCACAAAAATGGCGGAGAAGGGCCTGCTCTCCTTCAGCTGACTGAAGGAGAGATCACATCTTTCCTCACTTGTGGTTTCCTTTTACTTTAGAAGGGAGGCAGCAAGTCTTACTGTTTGGGCAGGCTTAAAGAGAATAATGAAGATTGTTAGTACTCCAGCGTGCTATTTCCTTCTTCCATAGCATCAAAAATAAACTGCCCTGTTCCCTTGACAATTCCTTTTTATATAGGCTAAATATCCCTGTTTTTATTTTTGCCTTTGTGGAGACAGGTCTAAAAGGGGTTAAATGCAACGCCTATTATAATTCAGTAAATTAGAAATGCAGAAAAAACCCCAACCCAGAAACCACTTTTCAAGAATCTGGCCCAGGATGTCAGTGAAATTTAACAAGAAAACCATACCTGTGAGAGAATCATTGACACAAGATAGTAAATCTTTCTGAAAAAAATAATAAAATATTTCCCCGTGCTTCTTTGCATAAAAAAAAAATCGGCAGCTATCAGGAAATAGCAGAGAAACTCCACAGCCGTTTGAAGCTGAATACTACCTGCAAAAATTATTTCCCCAAGGTTCCCCATTTATCCAGCCCTCTCTTCTGATAATAAATAAACTTGCTCGTTTTTGAACATCCAGTCTGACTCTTCATGCAGCGAGATCTCCAGGTGTGCACTGTAGCAGGAGAAGCCACGCTGGGTCCAATCAGTTCCTACATGATTGCCAGCAGGAAGGGGGCAATATACATCGCCCAGAGTGACGCTAGTTCTTTTTTGGAGGATGTATTCTATGATAAAGTTAAGTAGTAGTAACTGCGTGGATTAGGCAAATCAGAGTCACCTCCATGCAGAGTCCAGGGAAGGTCATAGACGAGGTCGCCAGCCATTGCATCGACTGTCAGATGTTCCCACGCCTACTGTAAGCTCACACAAACTCAGAATACACATGATGCTGTTCTTTATCACCTCTTTGTGTGTATATGTATACATCTGTGGGTATGCCCATGTGTGTGTATGAGCATGTATGTGCCTGAAAGCCGGATGTCACTGCATGTCTTCCTCAATCATTTTCCACTTTGTATTTTGAGACAGGCAGGGTGTCTCACTGAACCTGGAGTTTGCTGATTCGGTTGGACTGGCTGGCCACCAAGCAAGCATCCTCCTGTCTCTACCTCCAGAGCACTGGGATTATAGATGCATGCATCGCATGCCCCACTGTTTTCTTTGGGTTCTGGGGATCTAATTCGGGTCCTCATGCTTGCGTAGCAATCAGTTTACCAGCCAAGCTATCTCCCTAGCACGTTTGTTGTCACCATTTCAACCACAGATTTTCAATCCGGAATAACGTTCAGATGGTTCTCAACATACAATCATGCCATTTATGGCTTTCTATGATGTTGAAAATGTATACCTGACTAAGATCATAATTTTCATCATTTATTTCCATTATTACTTATTTATATTATATGAGGTATTCAACATTCTTATAGGAAAGACTGCAGTTAGATGATTTTGTTCAACTGTAGTCTAAGATAACTGTTTTGAGCATAGTTAAAGTCATCTAGGCAAAGTTAGAATATTTAGATATTTGGTATGTTAAACATATTCTTGACTGCTGATAGTTTCAATGTAGGATGGATTAAACATGGCATAAACCCATCATAAATTGAAGTCATGTACTTCTAGACTAGCTATTGTGTCTCTTTAACGCTCTGCTTGAGGCATGGAGATACTGAAGGGAGACAGGGAATCAGGGAGCCTATTGTTCCTGGTGACCTCTAGTTCCTCCCATTCCTGTCCCCTTCAAGACAACATAGCGGCAGGACCTGCCAGGACATTTAACTCTGGTGGCCTAATAGTTGTCCAGGCTGTCTTCCTGTAATCCATGCAGAATACTTCTGTAGTGTGACCTGGATGATGTGGGCTCGGGGGTGGGGAGACACAGGAAGGGGTGACCAGGATTGTTAGACTGAAGACAATACTAGACTTTAGAACATATCTGGGCATTTGGAAATAGGTAGAATGATGTAACTTCATCAATACTATCACTCAGTTTCACTGTTCTCACATATGGAACATGGGTAGCTCAGCTGAGTGTCCTCTATGTTCTTGTCCCCATCACCGAGTCTTAGAGTCACCTTGTTTATGCTCTGGTCACTTGAATGCTTCATCAGGACAGAACTGCCTCCCCCACTCCCACTTCTGAATTTAGTGAATTTGAAAGAGTAGAAGGAAGGCCATCATGTATAATTCATCTCAAGTCATTGCTAATTGCCATATTTGGAGTTAATTCCTTTATTGTGTGTTCCTAGGGTTTGAAGCCAGGGCCTCACACATAATTATGCAATAGGCAAGTACTCTACCATGGAATTATAGCCCCAGCCCTCTTTCTACCTTTTATTTGGGGACAGGGACTCATTGAGTTTCTCAGGCTGGGCTCTGGAGTCAGGCAGGCACTGAGCTTTCAATCGTCCGGCCTCAGCTTTCCTGGCACTGGGAACCACAGGCCTGTGCTACCAAGCACAGTTCAGGTCCTCTTTCTAACTGCAAAAGAAAGCGAGCAGGACCCACCAGGTCAAAGAACTGTATCTGAGAGGGTGCCTTCTATGGGGCACCGCTTTCTTTGTTTTCCCTCCATAAAGTAGCGACTTATTTCTGTATAGGCTGTCATTGCCGGATCAGCACTGAGAGAGTGAGTGCCTTAGCGCTTAAGGCAACACGTTCACATCTGTGCAGCTGGAAGAAACTGGGGAACCTGAAGCTGAAGAAGAGGCTTTTCATACCCAAGATAGCCCATCTGTATGGAACATCAAGCCTATTGAGTATGAAATGCCGAGCTTCTAAAATAACTGCTTCAGCCAGGAAGGAGAAGCCTCCAGTAGAGCAGAGAGAGCCACACAAAGGCAGATGCCTTGCCTTGGGCCCCACCTTAAGTTAACTGCCTCTGCTGCAGCCCTCCTTAGCAAGATTCTGTTTGTTCTTTTTGGAGTAAATGTAATATTTGACTTCTTCAGCCTATGGGGATTAAATTTTTATATAAAATATTTTTAAAGTAACATTAGCTTTTGGAACGAGAAAGCTTTTCTTTTTATCTCTGTGCCATGCAATGCCGCAATCCGTTTCAAATAAAAATCAATTCAAATAAATTGAAAATTCCGTTGCTCTGTTGCACTGGCAATAGGTCAGCTACTCAGGGACTCCGTGTGACTATGGCTATTGTACTGGCCAATGCTGACTTAGAATATTTCCCTTGCCACGGCAAGACCATGAAAAGAGGGCTGGGAAGACAGGGCAGTCTGTAAATGCTTGCCTTATAAGTATGAAGACCTGAGTTTGAGGTCCAGCGCCAACGTGAAAAGCCGAAAGTGGTAGCACAGTGTGTATTTGCAATCTCAACTTTGGAAGACAGAGACAAAAGGATCTTTGGAGCTTGTTGCCAAGCTCCACTTGCTAAATCAGTAAGTTCGATGAGAAAGCCCCTCTCCCAGCAAAAAGGTAAAGAGAAAGTAAGGTAGTTATTCTACACCAATCTCTGGTCTGCATACACATAAACACATAATATACATATAGTATATACCACTCATCCTTCCCCACACACATGCACACAGACAAAGACACACAGACACACACATACACACACACACACACACACACACACACACACACACACACTACACATCCCATACACAGAAAGGTCACAAATGGTTTAGAACTCAACTTGCAGTACATACATATGTTTGTCTTCCCAGAAGCTTTCCGGTGCTCCAATGGCATGCCTTCCTAGATGAGCAGACATCATTAGAATTGGGGACTAAGAAAACAAAGATTCCACAGAGCCCACATGATTCTGACTATTTGGAAAGTAAGTTCAGGCTTGCAGAGTAACCAGCCTCTCTTTCTGATGCAAAATGCGACTTCTTTTCCTGACCCTGAAGGCATTTCCCAAGACCCCTTCTTGCTTTCCCACTTCACTGGAAAACGCTTAGGGAAAGTGCACCCATAATCTAATTGACCCTACCTGCACCTTGTGAGCTTCCTGCTTATGGTGCATTTGTGGTTCCTCTCACTCTTACTCCAGCAAAAGCCTTCTCCTGGCTCAGGGACCAGTTAAAACCTTGCACGCAGGTGGGGGCCCAAGATTCCAGCCTTTTAAATGCAACAGGTCAATGCCAAGGAGAAGTAGAATGAAGGTGAACAGCTTGGTTACCGTGGGAGAGGAGGAGGGCCCTCTTCCCTGCTCTGGTACAGGCTTGTTGTATCTGCTGTGTGCTCATTTCCCAAGCACAATGGCTAACCTCAGAATCTATCACTCCGCCAGATTCCCATTCTTCTTACAATTTACTATCTGTTCTGGTAAATGATTCGGACAGAAAGGCTGCCTCCTTGCTAGCTTTCCCAGCGGCTGGTTCTCCTGTCCACTTGATGTACAGCATGGCCTGCTACCAGTGACATAAGCCCAGAAGCTGATTGGTTGTTAGGTTCCTTTCAAAGCTCGACCTCCAGATAATTTAATGGATGTTCACATAACCGCGAAGATGCACAGGGCACCCATAAACTTCTCAACACACAAGTTCACATTGCTTCCCTCCACCCCAGCAACAAACTGACAAGCAGCTAGCACTTAACTTGTGGGAACTTGCAGTTAAAGAGAAGTCTCACCACTGCAACTAACTTCATACTAGGAGCCCGTGACTTGAATTCTAACACATATCATCTAGTTCCTGCTCTGTTGTGCTGCTTGCTCCTTTCTCTCCTCTGTCTCTTACTAGCACATGCAAGACCTCTTGTTAATCACCTACCTAAAGATTCAAACTTTAACAAGGGAAGCAAATGAACTATTTTTTTTTTTTTTGCTTGTCTTTGTTGTTATTTTAGTGTCTGGCATTCAAACTCAGAGTCTCCTGCTCACTCGGTAAACACTCTACCTAAAAACAAAATCCAAGCCCAATGTTTGTTTTTAATCACAAACCAGACTAGAGGGTGATGTCAACAGATTCACATGCCATTGATAATAATAGAAAATGGATTTAATTTGTCTATGAAGTTATTGCTTCCAGACCAAACCAATGACTTTAAAAAATCATTCATAATATTGGGCTAAATACCTGTATTTCTATCGAGTGTTATGCACAGTCAACCCAGTATTTGTTACTCTATTACTTATAATGATAAAAATCTAGACAGGAGACCCAAAATGTTCAGAAGGAAATGGTTGCTAAACAATGTATTTCTTCTCTGGCAAGGGATGTAACCATCAGGAGCCATGCTTCTGGAGAACAGCTAATAGCAGAAAACATTCCTGACATATAAAATGTGACTTCAACCTGGACCTCAATCTCTCCATCTATAAATAATGTTTACTACACTGTCCTTTCCCCACTTTAGGCTTTCTGTAAAGGTTAAATGAAATAGACTTCATAAATTGTTTAACGCAATGCCGAACACAGGTAAGAGACTCATAAATGTCAACTATTGTGACAGCTTATGTGACAAAATATACACATAGATACATGGACACATATAGATACATATAGATACATGGATACATATAGATACATGCACACATATAGATACATGGATACATATAGATACATGGATACATATAGATACATGGATACATATAGATACATGCATACATATAGATACATGGATACATATAGATACATGCATACATATAGATACATGGATACATATAGATACATGCATACATATAGATACATGCATACATATAGATACATGCATACATATAGATACATGCATACATATAGATACATGGAAGCTTACCAATGTGAACACACACAGCAAGGCAGTAACAGAAGGAATCCGAACAGGGAGATTGCTAGTGATTTGCATTTCCTTCTTTTTGAAGTATTTATTTCTACTTAAATGTATGTGTACACGTGTGCTTATTTGGGTTTATGTGTACTCTATGTGAGTAGGTGCCCAGGGAGGCCAGGAGAAGGTGGAGGATCCCTGGAGCTGGAGTTGCAGGTGGTTGTGAGCTGCCCCACTTGTGGGCTGAGAACTGAACTTCGGTCCTCCATAAGAGTAGTATGCTCTCTTAACTATTGGGTCATCTCTCCAGCTCCAAATTTCTTTCTTTATACTAGTTGGATTTTCATTGCTGTATAATGTGATCACCCTAAGCCAAAGATGCAAAGTCCAAAATTCGCTAACATATGCTACATTTGATTTCAATGTGAAGTCACAAATGGTCAATTTCCCAAGTGATCTCATGAGAAATTAAATAGATGTGCTAAATACTGCGTAAAATTAACTGCACTGTCTGAACATAAAGGATGAATAAAATATGTGATGAGTGTGTTAAGGCTTGAGCACCATCCCCCAGGAATCTCACCATGTGTGTATACAAATGTTCCAAAATTGGAAGCAGTTATGGTTTGGGATAAGGGGTGCTTATTCTACACAGTGAGCACAGTGAGCTACATTTGCAAATTATAAAAAGCCAGTGTAAGCTCACCTTAAGATAATGAAAACACACCCCGTGCTGTCTCATAGAGTTCGGAATTTGGGACTGAGGTTATGGCTCCTAAAGGAGTAACCGGTGCCCATGCTGCCTACTGTCTGGGTTGGCTCAGGTCCTTGGTAAGGCATACCACCACACAACAGGATTTCAACAGCCCTCTTCAGTAGTCCTCACAATCACACCCCTTTTATGTACCAGGTGGACACTGTGGGGAAGGTCAAGAGCTTTTCTAGGCAGTCCCCAGAGCCCGACGGGCCAAAGCTCATTGCAGCAACTCCATCTGTGAGAGGAAGAGGCTTCCAACCCTGGCCTTCTGTGTTCTTATGAGGATAAGTCACTTCTTCCTATAGACTTGAGATGTCAAATTCAGAATGATCTCTGATCTTGAGATGATTCCTGAGTCATTCCTGATTCCAGAGTCTTCCATTTATGAGGAGATAAACTGAGTCCCACAGAGGGGTTGCTCTTTTGCTTGTGCAGAATGAGACTTCAAGTTATTAAAATAATGTTACACTTCCAGGGTGGATGGAAAAGTACTTTCCCAGAGTGGTCCCAGTTCCTGCCGCAGCCCCCCTTATAGACCCTATGGCTATCAGATGTCTCTGAAGCTGTTGTATTTTCTAGGATTGTGGGTGAGCCTTGGGTCCCTCCTTGTGCCCTTGCTTGACTGTTCTGTTCAAATGTAAAGCAGGGAGAGTCTCTGTGGAATTCTTAACATCTGAATGCTCTCCTCCTTTTTGAGTGGTTCTCCAGGATTAATTGATTAATTGATAACATTTTAAAACTATTAGTTGCTCATTCTTATGGACAGCTTACTTTGTGCTCATTCTACCCTCTACCACGCTGAGGGGCAGCAACAGATCCTAATCCCAACAATCAAGTGAGAAAACTGAAGCTTGGAGAGTCAGGCAACCTGCTCAGGGGGCCTTAGGGCCAGCAAGGGGAAGATCCTGACCTGGTCTGAGTCGGCCAATGTGGGCTTTTGATTACTAGACTCTTGATCTCTGTGCTTTATCGTAGCCCATTAAATATGTGTGCCGTTACTTTATCCATTGCTGTGACAGGCTATTCCTGAAGGGATGAATTGTTTATTCTGGCTCACAGTCCATCGTGGCAGAGAAGGAATGGGGGCTGGGGCTGACTTGTTCATGGCACTGAGACCTGTCACTTCATGGTGGCATATAGGAAACACAGAGCTCAAATTTGAATATACGAGTCAGCTGTGGGTACGCTATAATCGACAGTCTGACCTCATCAGCCAGCTAGGTTAAACAACCTCCCCCAACAACACCATTGAGTGGGAACCAAGTGTTCAAATGAGGCATGGTAAGTGCAGATAGCCTGGCAACCCAGGACCCCAGATGGCACCAGCCATGTCCCCTTGTTTTCCAACAAAGCACTTAGCAACCATGACCCCAGTTACATGGAAATACACACAACCCTTAAACAGATACAAACACACAAACAAAGCAACTGGGCTTCTTTCCTTTATTGCTCACTAGCAATCCTTAGGAACTCACTTCCCTCTTTGCAGCCAAACACAGCCTGAAACATCCTGGAACTAGGGGCAGTGGGCTGATCCTGCCTAAACTAGTTTTAAGTGTTAAGTTTTCATTAAGGCAAACCATTTTCACTAACAGAACTTTTAGGATGGATTTCCTCTTTACTGTCTTATGCCTATGCATGCTTCAGTATGCGTATGACTAAAATCAGATGACATATGACAAAGGATGTGCTCAGTGAACAAAGCTTTGCATAATGCAAGCCTGTCAATCAAAATAGGACAAACTCATATACCACTCATAGCAAACAATTCCTCCACTGGACTCACAGATGATGTGGGATTCCCCTCTGTATGCTGTGAATATCATGAGTTAATAAAGGAACTGTTTTGGGCCTATAGCAGAGCTATAGGGGAACAGAGCTAGGTGGAGAAAACTAAACTGAATGCTGGGAGAAAGAAGGGCCAAGTCAGAGAGAAGTCAAACAGATGCTGTAACTTTAGCCAGTAAGCCACAGCCATGTGGTGATACACAGACTATGGGAAATGGGTTAAATTAATATGTAAGAGTTAGCCAATAAGAAGCTAGAGCTAATGGGCCAAGCAGTGATTTAAATAATATAGTTTCTGTGTGAATATTTCGGGGCTAAGCAGCCAGGAACCGACAATCGGCCTTACTCTAACACATAGGGGAAGCCACAATAATAACCCGATGTTCTTGAGTAGGTCTCATTCAGCCTGCAGCTCTCTTGCCACATATCTAACTTATACTTTTGTTTTGCCTTTGAATAAAATGACTTGCTGATTTGCTATTTGTGTTTGTGTCTTCAGCCAAGAACCTGAAAGCACTCTGTCTGGACAAAAACACGGATGACAGACACATGAGTCCACAGGGACCATCTCACATTGAAAACATCATTTTTTTTTTTTTTTTGAGTGAGCAAAGAGACAGAAGGGTCAAACATGTCTACAGCATTATGTCTGGGATTAAACACAAGTGTACATGTTTGGAAAGAGCCAATTACCATTTCTCTTAAGTCCCTCCTCTCCTCCTTGCTGACAGTTTCTTAGCGGTAAAGGTTAGATTTCATTCTTTTGGGTTGTCTTTACCTCTATCTCTAGCATAGCAAATGACAGCTGTCTGCCTGGATGTCTAGGGAATTCCAAAATTCTTTCCTTTTTGAATTAGTCAACCACCCCCATCAAATGTGTGTTTACACGCCACATGAGCCATGCTGGTCTATACCTCCCACCTTATCTTAGACAGAGTCTCATCCTAGAGACAGATTTCAGGCTAGCTGGCAGGACTTTGGGAAATTCTCCTATCTCCACCTCCCACCTCTCCAAAGGTATGCTGAGATTATAGACACTCGCACTACTGTGTCCAGCTTTACGTGAGTTCTTGAGATTTAAACCCAAGTACAAGCTTACATAATAAGCTGCCTCACCCCCACTGAGCCATCTCCCCAGCCTGGGAGACTTTGTAAAGTTCTAAAGATCAGGAAGTATTTAGGACTGGGTTCTAAGAGTTAAGTAAAAATCACAAGAAGGATTCCAATTAAGTGACTTGGAAAACTGTCACCCATTATAACACATTATAAGCCAATTTCCTAATGGAAGTTGGAGAGGGGCTGCCAGAGAGAGATTTACATCTAAAAGCTTAAAAGCCTGGAGTCCCCCTCACTGATGGTTTAGCACAGGGAAAAGGCTGATGCTTCTAGTCTCTTTACTGAGAAACCATGACATAATGAGGTGGTGTCAAGCTATAAAACGAGGCCTGAGGTGTGACTAGACATAGCCTTTGATATTCAAGAACAGTTGTGTCTTTGTCTGGGCTAAGAAAATGTGCCCCAGGACACTTCCAAATTGGCCCTCCTCTCCCAGGGGAAGAAGGAATGGAGGCTCCTGAGCACTGCAGCCCCTCCTCCCTAGGGGATCCTCCATAACAATGTGCCACTCAGCAATGTCCACAGCATTACCAAAGCCATAGTATTAGCAGTGCCAGGAGAGAGCCCGGGAAGAATATTAATTATTAGAGATGGTACACCATTATCCTTTTGCCTCTTTGGACATTTTTTGTCTAGCAAGAGATAGGATGGCTCCAGCCATCTTCATCTAAATGACATCCATCCCTACTCAGCTGTATCAAATGTTTTCCCTGGGCTCCTGACACCTAGTGATCTTATTTCCACCCAGTGGGGAAACAGATCCGTGCTCCTGATAGTAAAAGTCATTTTGCTTCTGAAACTCTAGTCATAAGCTCAGCTCTGTTACTCTACAGAAAGAATGCTAGGGAAGGTGCATGCATGCACATGTGCACACACACACACACACACACACACACACACATTTCACTTACCATGGCATTACGTCTCAATAACCCATTGAAAACTAGAAATAATGCAAGCAGAAAATACATCTAATGCATCTGACCTATCCAGCATTAGAGCTTAGCAAGAGACCACAGAGGGTGCCAGCTGCATTCCCTCTTGATTGCACAGGAACGGCAGCCGGATGCCACCACCAAGCAGCAGGAGAAAATGACATGGCTACATCACATACTGCTAAACAAAAAAAGACCAAAATTCAGAATTCAGAGTATGATTCTCACTAAATGCAGTTTTCCACCATCAGGAAGCTGCAAAACCACACATGGAACAATTGTATATCAGATACTCTTTGTATATTACCCTTAAAGTATACAAAGATGTCTCAAAGCCTGCACAGGTGGCTGAGAAAGGCTCAGGTGAATCTGAGACTATACTTGATAATGAAAAGATGATGTGCTGTTTCCAAAGAGGAAATTTCAAAATTTCAAAACCATGATGCCTTAGAGCTGCTGAGTGGGACACTGAGAGGCTCGTCACCACCCAGGCGTAGCTGCGAGAGGGCTGTGTTCATGCGTGTGGTTTTTCACTACAGTTCAGGTGCGTGTTTATTGTGTCTTCTTTCTCTGCTTCGACTCAGCTGCCATGAAGACAGGAAAGGTCTTAGTCTGTGCTCTATTGCTGTCACACATGACCAAGGCAACTCATTTAATTGGAGCTTGCTTACAGTTTCAGAGGTTTAGTCCATTATCATCATGGCAGCAAACACGGAGGTGTGCAGGCAGACACTGGAGTCATAGCTGAGGGCTACAACCTGATCTGTAGGCAGCGAGATTGACTGACACTGGGTCTGGTTTGGGTTTTGAAACCTCCAAGTCCACCCCCAATGACATACTTCCTTCAACAAGGCCACACCTCCTAATCCTTCTCAAGTAGTGCCACTCCCTGATGAAGGAGCACTCAAATATATGAGCATACATGTGGTGTGTGTGTGTGTGGGGGGTCATTCTTATTGAAACTGCCACAGAAAGTCTTGCTTGAAGTCAGCAGGTTCTCAGAAGATTCACTCAAGTTAAACCAAGTGTTAGGTTCAGGAACATATATCAGAAAATTTTTGGTTATTATAGTGAATTTATGTCAGAGATACAAGTAAGTAGATGCTTTGAAAATATTATCATAATCTTATTTTTACAGTGTGTGTGTGCGTGTGTGTGTGTGTGTGTGTGTGTGTGTGTGTGCAGGAGCTCACATACAAGTATGTGTGCGATATGGAATCCAAAGGGTGCTGGGCCTTAGGAACTACCCACATTTTTATATTATTCTCATATATTTCTATTTTTATCTATCGCATTTCCCTAAAAATTCAGGAGTCTTTTCCAAGCAAGAGTTCAAGCTCCCCAATCAATACTTGCTGATTTTATTTTAATGTACAGAGTCCTGCCATTCACTTGTATATTAGTCTCTTTAAGGTTGCTATAACAAAATACCCAAAGCAAAGGTACTTATAAAGAAAATGAGGTTTGTTCAGCTTGCCCTTTTGGAGACTGGAAGTCCAACAACTTGGTTGCCCCCTGGGTATGTCACACCATGGCGATGACATCTCAGTGGGAATGTGAGAGCGATCATACATGAACATGGGGCCACAGAGAATGCTGGAAATTTTTACAGCAGTCTCTTCCATACGAGCTGGGTATCCCATGTGAATTACATGCATTTTTTCAGGGGAAATCACCACAATAGCCTGGAGGCCTCTCCCTAGATCCTGTCTCCTGAAGGTCCCACTACTTTTTAGCATCACTATATGGATAACCAAGATTACAAAACATGGACCATTGTGGGCCACTCTTCAATCACATTTGAACTACAGTACCCTGTATGTGGCATGCTTGCTGTGTGCCTGAAACTATGCCATCATAGTATCACATATACAGAACAAAAACCGTAACATTCTGAAAACAAGAAGAAGGGAATCAACTGGGATTTTTTTAAATGTGCTTTGTGCTATACCTAATTATAAACAAAGACCTACACAAGTAAAAGCACTTCTGCTAAGATATTCTTGAATACAATAGTATATAAAAATGAGTTATATAAATAAAGATAAATAAAGATGAAAAACCACACTATCCCATTTTCCAACTTATTAGTGCCAAAAACTGAGAGCAAGCACAATGAACTGGGCCACTTAGTTTAGATCTCAAACAAAATGTGAAATTTTAAGATAGTAAAGCTGGGGGACTGAGGAGATGTCTCACTAGTTAAGAGTGCTTGCCCGGCAAGCCTGAGGACCTGAGTTCAAATCCCCAGCACTCCCATAAAATGTTTGGAATGGCTGTTTATGCCTGTAACCCCAGCACTGTTGAGTATGGAGACAGGAGGATAGCTGGACTTACTGGCTGCCAGGCTAGCTCTGGGTTCAGTGAGACATCCTGCCTCAAAGGAAGAAGCCAAGAGTGATGGAGCAGAACACCTGAATCCTCCTCTGACTTCCTCATAGGTGTGTGTGCACCTGCACACATGTGCATGCATCACACACACACACACACACACACACACATCAAAGTTGTCCTGTTGAAATGTTATAACAACAACCAATTAAACAGAAATGTAGATCCCATCAACTCTTGATGTGAATGGAAAAGTCATAGAAAATAAATGTTTCCCCAGAGGCTCAAAAGTTACTTTAAATTCCAGGTGTACACTTTAGTGGAAAACAAGCCAGGCCTTCAATAATTAAAACAATCATTATGCACTGTTCAGGGTTGAAAGGACTCAGAATTTCTGTGCTGTCTGCCACCATTGCAGGGTATTGTTAAAAAGTTAATCTAACACCAGAATATAATTATTTGACCACAGACTGCTGAATCTTTGCCAAAGCATTAAAGAATGACTCTCTCTCTCTCTCTCTCTCTCTCTCTCTCTCTCTCTCTCTCTCTCTCTCTCTCTCTCTCTGAGCTGTGAATTTTTTTTAACTTCATAAGTTAAAAGTAAGAACATGATTTTATAGTCTGGAGTCTCTGAGACAGAAAGAGCATGAAGCTGGTGGGCGATTAAACGCACATACAATACAGCTGAGAGTAATCACACAATTCCCCACAGGATACAAAGGCAAGGTGTGCAGAGGTGTCTCCCACTCATGTGGGAAGCTTTTCTTAGGTCTTCTATATGCAGATCTTGAGAAAGCTTAAAAGAATACTGCAAACATATGAAGGTAGGTATTAACCAGCTAGTCAGGAAACAGAACAATCGAAGCCTACTGGGAAATGCACTATTACCCTCGTTAAGACACTGGGCACCACGTGAGACTGATGCCTACCAGCGTGTCCACTGGCAGGTAGATCCAGAAAAGGCTTCCCTCTGTGTGGAAGCACCCAGCAAATGGTGTAAGGCTTGGGCACAGAAGAAACAGGGGCATGCATAGGTCGCTTGCTAGGAAGCATAGAAGTGAAGTTGCCATGTCACCAAATGTGCTATCCTTTTGATGGAAGGGGAAGTTCCTCTTCTGGACCACATCAGGACTATGGGGAGAGCTAGATTCAAGACTTGTCCTAAATAGATATGGGATGACAGCTCCATCTATAAGCATCCAGAGGTTGTGAGGAGCAGAGCCAAACCTGGGTTTTGGTGAAAATGGAGACCTAGTTTTATTGTTTCAAGGAGAGTGGAGAAGGAAGACCTGGGGGGTCAGATGGGAAAACCCAAAGAAGGCCCTGACTGGAACGGATACCATGGACAAACACTCTTACCACAGCCTGTTAGCACTAGCCCTCCATGTTGTGATCTGGGGCACATTGTTTCCTCTTGTGTTTTATTAGTGTATTAATATTTTTAAATCCTTCTCATTTTAATTTTTTAGATAAGCATGTGCTATACATTTTTCCCACTCCCCTTCCCTCATCCCCTCCATCCTTCCACCCTACCCCTGCCCTCCATGCTCCCAATTTACTCAGGAGATTCTGTCTTTTTCCTCTTTCTAGGCAGATACATGTATATAAGTATTAATGTTTTACCAATACATATTAATGGGATGCTATGTGGTACTTCCATTCATGCATAGTATATGTATTGATCATGTCCAACCATCCTTTTTCTGCACCCTTCCTGGTCCTTAGTAATCAGTATTCTCTTTGCAGGCCAGCTTGTTGTAACTTCATAGATTAAGATTATGCAACACTTACCTTTACGTTTCTGGCTTATTTTACTTACATAAAATTCTCTAGTTCCATCCAGTGATAGGATGGCCTTCCTCTTTATGGGTGAGTAATATTCCCCCCCCCGGGTTTGTATGTGTGTGTGTGTGTGTGTGTGTGAGAGAGAGAGAGAGAGAGAGAGAGAGAGAGAGAGAGAGAGAGAGAGAGAGAGAGAGAGGGAGATGCATTCTTTATCCATTCATATGTGTGATTATTCACAGAAACATACTCAGAAGAAGAACAGCTGAATCATACAACACTTCTATGTCTAGTGTTCCGAGGACAGTCTATATTATTTTCTATTGTAACTAAACCAATTTACATATTTTTTCTTTAAAACTGGATTGGTAGGATTGGTAGTCTTATATCTCTATCATCACTTAATGTTAGAGAAATTTCCAATCATATCTGTATTTGCTAATTTAAGGAGTTCCCATGTCAGTAATTTTATGTTTGAACTCATCAGTGCTACCAAAGTTCTGTGCTGATGGACTAGTGAAACTTTAGCTATTTATCTATTTTTTAGGTAGCAGCCTTATGACTGTGCTTCTCTTGGAGGAAGGTAAGTGCCTCTGGTGGGTTTGGGCATCCCTGTATTCTTATGAGGATCATCTTTCACTTGCCCACCAGCACCTATATGCCATGTGCATCCAATGTCTCAATTTTAGTTCATCAGTGAACTATGAAATTATTTCAAAATGACATATTTTTGATATTCAAGTAAGACCCAATCTGGTAAGCAAAATTACCCTATACTAATTATTTTGTGCATATAAATTAACTGTGAAATCAATCGAAACTCCTGTGTGTTTGTGCTCATTACTGGCAGTGGAGAATAATCATCAACAAATTCCAGTCAGCCTGTCTCAGCAAAAGGTTTTATTATTCCATGTGAGCACAGCTTAAAACTTGGAAGCAGAGATGGCGGCAAGCATAGCTAAGAACGAGATGAAATGAGCAAGCCTACAAAAGGTGATGATGGCTCTTCGGGGGCCTTATACTCAGACCTTCTTTGGAAGACAAGAAGAAAAAGAGAGCAAGAGAGGGAGGAAGAGACAATGAGAGACACAGAGAGAAACTAAACTCTCAGGGACAGCAGACAATATGAATTAACAGCATAAAAAAAGCACGAGTTAGAAGCTACCTCTAAGACATTTGCTGGTGCCACAGCCTTCCTCCCATGAACTTAAATAGGTGAGTACAAGACATGACTGAGTCAAATCTTTGCAAAGATCAATATTGCTTATGTTTTCTTGTGATACTACTGGCTGCTGGTGACTCAGTATGCTCTGAAATTAATAAAATATTGGTAAAGGATCTCGTACTTCCCAAAAGCCAGCTTTCTCTCCATGGTAGTCAAGAAATTTCATCTTTTGAAAGCAGTGCTAAGAGGAAAGTTCATAGCACTAAGTGCCCACTTAAAGAAAACGGAGAAAGCATACATTGGGGACTTAACAGCACACCTGAAAGCTTTAGAAAAAAAAGAAGCAGATGTGCCCAGAAGGAGTAGAAGACTGGAAATAATCAAACTGAGGGCAGAAATCAACAAAATAGAAACACAGAAAACAGTCCAAAGAATCAATGAAACAAAAAGTTGGTTCTTGGAGAAAATCAACAAGATAGACAAACCCCTATCCAAACTAATTAAACAACAGAGGGAGAACACGCAAATAAATAAGATCAGAAATGAAAAGGGGGACATAACCACAGACACAGAGGAAATTCAGAGAATCATTAGATCTTACTACAGGAGCCTGTATGCCACAAAACTGGAAAATACAAAAGAAATGGACATCTTTTTAGATAAGTACCATATACCAAAGCTAAACCAAGACCAGGTGAAAGATCTAAATAGACCTGTTAGTCGCGAAGAACTTGAAGCAGTTATCAAAAATCTGCCCTCTAAAAAAAGCCCAGGACCAGATGGTTTCAATGCAGAATTCTACCAGAACTTCCAAGAAGAGCTAATACCTATTCTCCTTAATGTATTTCACAGTATAGAAACAGAAAAGTCATTGCCAAATTCCTTTTATGAAGCTACAGTTACCCTGATACCAAAACCACACAAAGACCCAACCAAGAAAGAGAACTACAGGCCTATCTCACTCATGAATATCGACGCAAAAATTCTTAATAAAATACTGGCAAACCGAATTCAAGAACACATTAGAAAAATTATCCATTATGATCAAGTAGGCTTCATCCCAGAGATGCAGGGCTGGTTCAACATACGCAAATCTATCAATGTAATCCACCATATAAATAAAATGAAAGAAAAAAACCATATGATCATTTCATTAGATGCTGAAAAAGCATTCGACAAAATCCAACACCCCTTTATGATAAAGGTATTGGAGAGACTAGGGATACAAGGGTCATACCTAAATATAATAAAAGCTATTTACAGCAAACCGACAGCTAACATTAAATTAAACGGAGAAAAACTCAAAGCCATCCCACTAAAATCAGGAACAAGACAAGGATGTCCACTCTCTCCATACCTCTTCAATATAGTGCTTGAAGTTCTAGCAATAGCAATAAGACAACATAAGGGGATCAAAGGGATTCGTATTGGAAAGGAAGAAGTTAAGCTTTCGTTATTTGCAGATGATATGATAGTATACATAAGCGACCCCAAAAACTCTACCAAAGAACTCCTACAGCTGATAAACACCTTCAGTAATGTGGCAGGATACAAGATCAACTCGAAAAAATCAGTTGCCTTCCTATACAGTAAGGATAAGGAAACAGAGAGGGAAATCAGAGAAGCATCACCTTTCATGATAGCCACAAAGAGCATAAAATATCTTGGGGTAACCCTGACCAAGGAAGTGAAAGATCTATATGACAAGAACTTTAAGACTTTGAAGAACGAAATAGAAGAAGACACCAGAAAATGGAAGGATCTCCCTTGCTCTTGGATTGGGAGGATCAACATAGTAAAAATGGCAATTCTTCCAAAAGCAATATATAGATTCAATGCAATCCCCATCAAAATCCCATCAAAATTCTTCACAGATCTGGAGAAGACAATAATCAACTTTATATGGAAAAATAAAAAACCCAGGATAGCCAAAACAATCTTATACAATAAAGGAACGTCTGGAGGCATTACCATCCCTGACTTCAAACTCTATTACAGAGCTACAGTATTAAAAACAGCTTGGTATTGGCATAAAAACAGAGAAGTCGACCAATGGAACCGTATAGAAGACCCTGACTTTAATCCACAAACCTATGAGCAACTGATTTTCGATAAAGGAGCTAAAACTATACAATGGAAAAAAGAGAGCATCTTCAACAAATTGTGCTGGCAAAACTGGATTTCAATCTGTACAAAAATGAAAATAGATCCATGTCTGTCACCATGCACAAAACTCAAGTCCAAGTGGATTAAAGACCTCAATATCAGTCTGAACACACTGAACCTGATAGGAGAGAAAGTGGGAACTACACTACAACAAGTGGGCACAGGAGACCGCTTCCTACGTATAACATCAGCAGCACAGACAGTAAGGGCCTCATTGAATAAATGGGACCTCATGAGACTGAGAAGCTTCTGTAAAGCAAAGGACACTGTCGCTAAGACAGAAAGGCAACCCACTGACTGGGAGAAGATCTTCACCAACCCCGCAACTGACAAAGGTCTGATCTCCAAAATATATAAAGAACTTAAGAAACTAGACTGTAAAAGGCTAATCAACCCAATTATAAAATGGGGCACTGAGCTGAACAGAGATCTCTCAACAGAAGAAGTTCAAATGGCCAAAAGACACCTAAGGTCATGCTCAACTTCCTTAGCGATCAGGGAAATGCAAATCAAGACAACTTTAAGATACCATCTTACACCTGTCAGAATGGCTAAAATCAAAAACACCAATGATAGCCTATGCTGGAGAGGTTGTGGAGAAAGGGGTACACTTATCCATTGCTGGTGGGAATGCAAACTTGTACAACCACTCTGGAAAGCAGTGTGGCGGTTTCTCAGAAAATTTGGGATCAACCTACCCATGGACCCAGCAATACCACTCTTGGGAATATACCCAAGAGAGGCCTTATCATGCAACAAAAATATATGCTCTACTATGTTCATAGCAGCATTGTTTGTAATAGCCAGAACCTGGAAACAACCTAGATGCCCCTCAATTGAAGAATGGATGAAGAAAGTATGGAATATATACATATTAGAGTACTACTCAGCAGTAAAAAACAAGGACTTCTTGAAGTTTGCAGGCAAATGGATGGAAATAGAAAACACTATCCTGAGTGAGGTAAGCCAGACCCAAAAAGAGGAACATGGGATGTTCTCACTCATATTTGGTTTCTAGCCATAAATAAAGGACATTGAGCCTACAATTCGGGTTCTTAGAGAAGCTAAAGAAGAAGGAGAACCCAAAGAAAAACATATAGGCATCCTCCTGAATATTAACCTTCATCAGGCGATGAAAGGAGACAGAGACAGAGACCCACATTGGAGCACCGGACTGAAATCTCAAGGTCCAAATCAGGAGCAGAAGGAGAGCGAACATGAGCAAGGAACTCAGGACCGCGAGGGGTGCACCCACACACTGAGACAATGGAGATGCTCTATCGGGAACTCACCAAGGCCAGCTGACCTGGGTCTGAAAAAGCCTGGGTTAAAACCGGTCTCACTGAACATAGCGGACAATGAGGACTACTGAGACATCAAGAACAATGGCAATGGGTCTTTGATCCTACTGCATGTAGTGGCTTTGTGGGAGCCTAGGCAGTTTGGATGCTCACCTTACGAGACCTGGACGGAGGAGGGTTTTCCTCGGACTTCCCACGGGACGGAGAGCCCTGATTGCTCTTTGGGCTGAC
The DNA here is from genome assembly GCF_014885135.2 of Alexandromys fortis. Taxonomy (NCBI): domain Eukaryota; kingdom Metazoa; phylum Chordata; class Mammalia; order Rodentia; family Cricetidae; genus Alexandromys; species Alexandromys fortis. Next base: position 1,592,383 of record NW_026067951.1, on the reverse strand, counting down.
GAGGGAGGGGGAATGGATGGGGGGAGGGGGAGGGAAAGGGGAGGCGGAGGTGGGGAAGAGACTGAAATATTAAATAAATAAAGAAAGAAAGAAAGAAAAAAAAAAAAAGAAAAAAAAAAAAAAAGAAATTTCATCTTTTTTTCCCTTATACTGAGTCCACGTGATCCTTATTTCTAGAAAGAGTTGTTCTATGGAAGGCAATGGATCCCTGTGCTATTGGAGCTTAGACACAATCTTTAGAGTTCTTGGCTTGCAGTAGTCATATATATCCTCAGGAAAGAAGCAATTGTAACAAAGGGAACAGGCTGGAAATCCCTCCTCCTCCCTGCTCTTGAACTCTCCTCCATGATTGCACAGATACCTGAGCATGGGCTTCCCCTCGACACCTCCGCACTTCTATTAATTCTTCCCTGCTAAAAGTCTAACTGCAATCAATCATCTGCAGAGAACAGCTTTGCTCAGTGTTCCCTCAAATCCCCCTCTGTGATAAGATAAATTGGTGTCAGGGGACCCTCAGAGCCCACAGCTCTGCGGGCATGAGAAGTTTACCATTAGCATAGAGGCTAGGGATTATCTGCTCCCTAGGAAAAGACCCAAATCTGTGCCTCCCTCACCTAAAAACAGAAACAAAACGGAACAAAAAACAGAATGTGTTAGAAAGACAACTCCAGAAAAACAGAAGTTCTTTGTTTCTAAGCATGCAGCATCTACCTCCAGATGGACCCCTTCCTCTGAGATGGTCCTCCTGCACATGGCGGGCTCCTGAGGCCTTCTGCAACCCTCCTAGGACACCTGACACTGGGTGGATGCTACTTGCCCTGTGCCAATCTTCCCATAAGATGGGGGTCCTAGGAGAGCCCTGGCTGAGTGTTATTTTCTTTTGTCTTCTTCCTTCAATTTCACCCCTAAGGAGAAATATTATGTTTCCAGCTATTTAAAAGACTGACTAATAGCTGGACCTGATGTTATATACCTCTATTCCCAGCACTTGGCAGGCCTGCCACCAGTTTGAGACCAGGGTTGGCTCCATAATGAGTTCCAGACTAGCCTGGGATATGACTAGTTTGTCTCAAAAAAAAAAAAAAACAAAAAACAAAGGAATCTCAAAGGTGGAACACAACTATAATCACGGTACTTGGGAAGTTAGGCAGGAAGATTCAAGACCATCCACAGATAGATAATAATAAGGTCACCCTGAGCTACATGAGACCTTGTCTAAAAATGTTAAAAATCCAAAAGACAGGTGAATATATTTGCCTGAGAAGTAGTTTAAATTCTGAATAATTTTCCCCGTGAAGAGTTTTCAGAAGCCACAGGCTACATGGATAAAATTCTAATTATAACATTTATCCACTCACACGCACCAAACAACTCTCTGATGTCTACCAATGTGTTTCCTCCATATCTCTTCTGCCATTTGCAAAAGAATCTGGCTAGACAGATAGACATGTATGTCCTACCTACTGCTTCTATTTCTCATCAGAAATTAGTGATTTGTAAGCGTCTGGGTTTTCTATCTATTGTCTCTTGCAAACTGGTGTGGGTCAGCATCTTTCATTGTGTCTAGGACCATCTTAAGGGTCAATTTCTAACCCACATGGTACCTGAGGACAGCCTCTGGGTGGTCTTACTATATACTACTCTATTGCTGGTTCCTATGGCAATTATGCCAAGACAGTATATAACAAAGCCCTTTCTTATTTATTTCCCATGCAAACAAAAAAGCCAGTCTCAAAACTGGAGCAGGGCTTCCCCTCTTCATGTCATTTTCCACACACATATTCTCTTCAAAGTCGTCTCTGCTATGTTAGTTAACTGCTTACATGCTAGAGACTCTCTTAATGAAGAACCACACAGACACCTTTCTCTTTTGAGCGTGGCCGTCCACCCCAGAGCCAACTAGACCACAAGCTCTAACCTGTGTTCCTACCACCCATAGCAGGGTGTTCTTTGCTCCGGATCCTTAAACTTTGAGGCTTAAATCACAAAAATCCACCCTTTCATACTTCTGGAGGCTTGGCACTCCAGCACCAGTTGTCATCAGGGTTGATCTTCCTGCAAGCCACAAGGGGAGAACTGTTCTGTGTCTCTCCATTTGGTGTTGAGATGAACAATTTTTTCCTGTGTCTTCTCATTTCTCCCCCATGTTTGTGTCCAAATGTCATCTTGTTAGAAAGACACTGGGGGCTAGGATCTCAGCGCAGGAATATTGGGGAAATCCAAATCAACCCTCAGTACTATCGTTCACCCCTGCCCTCCATCACACACTACATCAAAGCCTTCAATAACCCCACTGATTCTATTTCCCATGTATTCCCCTACCACTGCTGGTACCCCCGGCTTGGCTCTTCTTTTTGTCTCCTGGTAGTTTTCTTTTTTCTCTGCTCTCTTCTCCTTTCCCAAGCCCCCCAGTTGTTTCTTCAAATGCAGACCCAGAGAGCTCCCTCTGAAGCATCTGTTGCTTTTAATAATCCACAGTGGTGACCAAGATGATCGGTACAAACTAAAAACTCATGAGCACAGGTTCTGAGCCCTTGCAGACGCGGGTGCTCACTTCTTGGGCCTCATTGCTTTACCGCCCTCCTGGTATGGCTAAACATTCAGACAGACTGCTCTACTGCGTTCATCCCTTCCGAGGAGACAGGCTTTCTGTTAAACCCAGAACTTCAAGCATGCTTCTCCTTAGCTTGGAATCCCTCAGCTCTGGTTCTTTTCCCTTCTTGTTCCAGCCATTGTAAAACCCTCAACTGAGCACGACACCAAGACTGGGGACGTGGCCTCTTCTTATTACATAGCATCTCTTCTGTGCCTGCCATAAAACAGCAACCTAGTCCCCCATACATACACTTTCTTCACTAGACTAGAGACTTTACGCTGAGTTAGACAGGGTATGTTCACCTCTCTCGTACCTCACATAGGTCCTGACTCACAGGTGGCAATGAGCAGCCTTGCTAAGTATTTGTGGGAAAAAGTGACATCATAATCACTTATCTCACAATGCTTTCTGGCCACAATCTTAATAAAAATCACATTTTAGTCAAACTGATTTATACTTAAAGATGTTGATGATGTTAGGAAACAACCATTGTTTTGTGGCAAAATTGATGATCTAGAATTCAATATTTTTTTCTCACAGACAGTATTCAATATTTTCACACGGGCACAGTGACCGTAGTGCCTATTTGACTGGGACCATCTTACTTAAGACTATTGTTGAGTGTTATCGTTATTGATGTTCCTATCGACTCTTACAAGTACTCTGCATGATTAATTGTGTGTACACCTTTTCATACGCCAGTTTGCAAATGTTTAACTTTCCAGAAGAAAACAACACTTTGTTTGCCTTGACGTCTTACGGGAAGTTAGAGCTGTGGCCCGAAGTGCACAATGAAGTTCATTTGAGAAAGTGCCGTTTAGAACCGAGAAAGTGGCAAATGTGAAGGTCTGAAAGATGTATTTTTTAAGGATTATTTTAAATTGTGTGTGTGTTTGTGTGTGTCCATGTTAGTGCATTACCCAGAAACCCCAGAGGAAGACATCACATTCCTGGAAGCTAGAGAAACAGGAAGTCGTATGTACCCTAACATAAGTGTTGGGCAATGAACTCTGTTCCTCTAGAAGGGCAGCAAGCACCCTCAAGACAAGATGTTCATTTTTAACACAGAGCAAACGATAAAACTGAACTTGTGGCCAACCCAAGAGGGGTTCGTGTACCTGGGGTAACTGAGCTAATGCGGATTAAATTCTGCATGAGACAGATTACCAACTTCCTCTTGTTTATTTTTTTAGTGATTGAAGAAATATATCCAATTAATTCACTTATATTAAAAAAAATCATGACCAAGCACTCACTGTTCAAAAGCAGAGTGGGTGTGTGTGTGGGGGGGTCAATTTAGCTTCTAGCTTCTCTCCATAAGTCCGTTCTAGGCTACTTCAGTGGTTTCCATGCTAAATGCTCCCTCGGTACCATTTTAACCAGGGTATAAGCATGAAACTACACCCACGAGCCTAACACAAGCACATCTGGGATTACCTCTTCGCACAGATTTCCCTTGCCATTGTAACTTCTTTAAGTAGCTGCCCCTTTCAAACTAAAAGCTGGTATGTAAATAGAACCAAAGAGGAATACACACACACACACACACAAACACACACACACACACCTCTTATATGAAATACATTGGAATCTTTCTCTCCCATCTCTCGCGGCACTGAAGACTCAAGCTAGAGACTCACACGAACAAGATGAACACTGTACCACTGAATTACATATGCCCTTGGCTCTCCTGGTGGTTTTCATTTTTGTTTCAAACTGTCCTAATAGAACGCACACACATGCAGGAGAGAGAGAGAAATTTTTATTTTAAAAAAAAGCACTTTAAAGTCTATAAATTCTATACAAAGCATAGAAAGGAAATGGACTCCCTAGAGTCACAACATGGAAACACAGCTGAAGGCTTTCGCAGCCAGCCTGCTCTCTCTCTGGGGTCATTCCACCCCATATCAAAACTTGAATTGGCCTCTGAACTCTACAAGTTGAGATCGTGCCCTCTGAGGATCAGTGGAAAATCCAATTTGCTCCATTCTATCCGTGCCTATAGAGGCGAGCTGATTTAATTGTCAGGTTTCTAATCTCAACAGTGCAGAACTTGGTGTAAATACAGTCCCCGTCCTTCCTTCTAATGACAGCATTTTCCCCACCGTCCATGGTGTTGCACCTCCTCACAGACCACAGGGTTCACTGGTATGGCTGACTTCCTATGTCAGAACACACTGCCCTAGTTCTCCGGGCATTATGGGTCAAAGGTGCTGAAGTTAGGCAGGTTTTTGCTGGTTGTCTTCTCTAGTGGAATGGTTCAGATGTTGAGTCTGGACACCACAGAAATAAAGCTCACCTCTATTCGTTATCAGCGGTGTGTCGTAAGCCCATTTTCTTAACTAGTGTAGTCCTCAGCTTCCCCGCCTGTCAAATGGGAACAAAAGGTCTCTAAACCACAAAATTATTATGAGTGTTGTAAAAATAGAACACCCAGAGTGCCGGTACGATAACTTCAATTGTACAGACAGGATGTATAGGAGGAAAAAAGTAGTCTTTATTATTTTCATCTGTATTGTTGGCGACTGAGTCCAGGACTTTCACATGCCAGGCAAACACTCTACCCACCAAGATAACTCCTCACATCCAGACACAAATTTATGAGTAGACAGCTCTGTTTCCCAGCTCAGTCCTGGCACATACCAGTTGCATGATTCTCAGGCACCTTCTAAACCCATTCAAGATTCAGTTTCCTTGTCTCTAAGACAAGGAATACTATCTATACCACAGGATCATCCTGACCACAAGCGATGCTCACAGAGAAACCTAGGGTAGAGTAAGCAATAACTAAACTGTGAATAGTGTTCACTCCACCACCTCCAGTGAGGACCAAAAATATTTATCCTGAGAACCGCCTGACTCCGTGGGATTCTCCTTCACACAAAATCAATCATCTGGGACTTTCTGTTGGCCCGAGTCAGTGTAAGATGTAAGAGCTTTGCAAATTCACAGGAATAGGAACAGACTAGAGGAGAACAGAAGCGGGTGGGTCGGAAGGCTAATTGCTTTTGGTTTCTCTGCAAGAGTGACCCTAGACAGACAGAAGACAGGGTTTTATGTGTGTGCTCACGTGTATCTATATTCAAGTGCATGTGCGTACACATGCATGTAGGGGTGAGGCTGATTTTGGACGTCTTCCTCAGCTGCTTTCCACCTTACTTTTTAAACAGTCTCTCACTGAAGCGGGAGCTTGCTAATTCAGATAAACTGGCTGCCCAAGATTCTACCTGTCAGCACGCCTTTAATCCCAGCACAGGATTAAAGGCAGAGGCAGATCTCTGTGAGTTTGAGGCTAGCCTGGAGCTAGTTCCAGGACAGGTTCCAAAGCTACAGAGAAACCCAGTCTCAAGAAACAAAACAAACAAATCCACCTGTCTCTGCATCCCTAGGTCTGGTTTAAAGATGTATTCTGCTAGGCCTGCCATTTCATGGGTGCTGGGGTTCCAAACTCCGGTCGCCATGCTTGCACAGCAAACACTTGTCCCTCTGAGCCCTCTCCCCAGCTTCTTCATGATTGTTTTAACCCAGCATTGAAAAGGTCAGAGAGATGTTTTTGGAAGTCGTTCTTCAACTGTCCATCAAGGTGACACAGGAAAGAGATTCTAAGGGGGCAATGTTTTGCCACTGAGGACAACCCACACATCTTTGCTTGGATGCTGTCTGGAGATAAGGCGGCTTAGAAACATCTCCTGAGCTGATGGTTTAAGAAATGGGCTCTTTTCTCCTTAGCTCACCCAGAATGCAGAGAAGCAGATAAATGGAACACACAGTTCATGACTGAATGCTTGACATCATATTTCTGAAGCTGTTGATATTGATTCTCTGTATTCTAGGACTCCAGGGAAGGGGGGAAACGTCCAGGCTATATGGGTCAGCCAGTACCCTGTGCTTCTGGATCTGATGGTGTCAGTACACAGCGACTCTATAAACACCTGAGGCAACCCATAGCACAACTAAAAACATCACATAAAGAAAGCACTTATCGGCCACTCTCTTATCTGCAGCTTGCTCTCCCCTACTGCCTCCTGGACTCCTCGGAGGGATTCCCAGGCTGATAGGAAATCAGGCACGGAGGAATCCTTCACAATCAGCAATCAACACACCAAATACATGGGGTGCTCTGAGCTGTTGGCCTAAAATGCAGCCATGGGGGGTGGCGGATTGGATCCTAAAAGCATATCTATTGACAAGGCAGATCTTGTGATTTTGTAATATGGGCTACACACAGTTGGAAGAGCGCTGGTCTTGTTCTGGAAAGAGAGCTCGACATTCCCGCATAAGCTTCCTGCTAAAGGCCAAGTCCTTTGTATTAAAATGGCTGAAACTCTGAGGCAAGCTGGGGATGTGTCTATCCTGGGCATTCAGACCCTTCCTAGACCTGAGTCGAATAACAACCATGTGGCTGCACACTAGACTCCTATATCATATCATTCAGAACCCACAGAGAACCACATCACACAAAAATGGCTCGAAGCTCAGATTTTAAGGCATTAATGCGCCCTGCGTTTTCATAACGATTGTTTCTAGTTTGCTGTGACATAAATACATGATGGAGGTAGAAGAGACACCTGTCCTCTAGTTCCTTCAAGACAAAACATAAGAATCCAGGCTGCTTGTGTGTTGGGGTTACAGTATGACCAGCTCACTTTGGAATCTGCAATTAGTCCACCTATAGTCGGCACTGAAGTCCTTATCTTCTCAGTCGGAGCTACACTGCTGGGGAAGGGGAGGGGCAGCCTATCCTGTCACTTGGGTATCACACCCCGCTTCCTTTCCACAGCACTTACCCCTGAATTTCTAGGAGGAGTTTTATGATTATATATGTATAAAATTTTTGAATAAAAATCACCATAAATCTATCTATCTATATCGATCCATCTATCTATCTGAAATACAACTACCATACCAGTGTAAACCATGCCCAGTTTTTCGGTGGTGCTGTTACTGAGCATTTGCTACACCTGTCAACACGAGTATTACAGGAGCAGCCACAGCCCTGTGTTCCATTGCTGATTCCCCTACCATGGTCCCTCCATCAGCACCAGACAGCTGTGCTGTTGCAGCATTAACAGAAGGACCGAGAGTCCCACAGTACAGCAGAGTGTCTTCTGTCCCTGGGAATACTTGCTTATATTGCCATCTGGCAGGCACAGGAAGTCATTAGCATTGAGCTGCCATGAGTTCCTAAATACACGGAATAAATACAGACCATAATCCCCATTCCAAATATTTGCCATGATTTTTCTAAGATTCCAATCTGTGAGAGGACTGAAGAGATAGTTTGTTAGGAAAAGGGATTGCCATGTTACCATGAGAACCTGAATTCTCAAAATCCCCAAGTCCACAGGAATACATGTGCAATCCTAGAGTATGGAAGGCAGAAACGGGGAAATCTCTGGGGGTTCTGGCCAATGAGCTTAGCCTACCCAACACATTCCAGGTCAGCAAGGACCCTGTCTCAAAAAACCAAGGTGAATGACATCAAGGAACAATGCCTAGGGCTGCCCTCTGACCTCCACATGCACACATATGCATGAGTACCCATGTAGGCACGCACATACATATACTCAAGAATCCAACCTTTGATGTTTAAGGATGCAAGAGCAACCAGGCAGTGGTGGTGCATGCCTTTAATCCCAGCACTTGGGTGGTAGAGGTAGACAGAACTCTGTGAGTTTGAGACCAACGTGGTCTACAAGAGCTAGTTCCAAGATAGGCTCCAAAGCTACAGAGAAACCCTATCTCAGGAAACAAAGCACACACACACACACACACACACAAAAACAACAACAACAACAAAAATGCAAGAGCATTAGGGCCATAGATCAGTGGTAGAGTACCTACCTAATACACACAACCTTTGAGTTGAGTTTTTGTCACTTTACAAACAAGCAAACACTGTCTTGAAGGGCTACGATGTAGTACAGTAGAAGAGAGCATGTTCAGTGTGCATGAAGTGCTACTTCCTCCCTTAGCAGTGACATAAATAGAAAGAGGGAGGGAGGGAGCGAGGGAGGGAGGGAAAAAGAGAGGGAGTAGAGGGAGGAGGTAAGAAGAGAAAGAAAGGAAGAAAGGGAAAGAAAGAGGGGGGGGGAAGAAATGTAACTTCCCAAGATGAAAGACTCTTACCAAACCCCGTAACAACAAGCATTTGACAGGAAGGATATGAAAACAGGAGGAACCTCATCCAGTCTCCTATATGATGATGGTGGAGTTCCCTTGAGCCTTCATTCTTAGTTTTGAAGACTTTCTACAAGGAATGGTGGTCTTGGTACCTATGTCTTCAATAGGTAGTAATGCAAACAGAGCACAAAGGGAAAGCCCCTTCCAGTCTCACCCTATATCTTTAAGAGGAACATACCTTCCCAAATATGACGCCCATTCATGAACTGCTGGCTTGGTCTTGTAGCAGCATGGATAAAGGCTTTTGGTTGTAAAACAAGCAAGTGATTCTGGCTGATACAAGTGAAAAAAATCCTGCTGGGAAGTTCTGTGGAGATTACTGAAATGAGGAGGACACTAGAGTACAAGAATCAGGTGACGAGTGAGGGCTGAGGTCCAGGTGGCAGTGGGGTGCTGGCCCCACGGCACTGAACAACTAACGCTATCACTGAAACGTGATGGCTCCTTCTACTCTCTAACTACTATATATGTGGCTTGCCCTTGTGCCAAGGCTGTGCCCCAGGCAGGAACATCTAACTGACTGTGTCCTAGTCACAAACATGTATTCAGTCCAGCCTTGGAAATTCAATTGAGTCTGCAATTCACAGTACATGGAAGATTCTCCTAAGTCAGCAAGAGGTTCAGAAGGTGGTCAGCCAAGAAATAAATGGATGGTCAATCCAACAGGCCAACATGAGAATGGAGGAAATTCAGCAGAAGGCAATGAAGGTTTTTAAGGAAAATTCAACACCCTCATGTGTGACCTTGGACTTTGGGTCTTAGTCTACTTCTGTGAAAAGAATAGATAAGACCATCTTTGCTGAAGGGTCACAAAACTGTCTTAGTTTTGGATCCCTTCAGGGCAGGGCATGAGTATTTGATCCATAAGGAAATCTGAAGACTTGATAGAAGGCAGGCAAACAAGAAGGAAAGTTGCCACGTAAAGTCATGACCAGGCTTAGTACTGAGACAGGGCAGGGGGGGATTTGGGTTCACTGGAGATCCCTAAGAAGTTTGGTAGAAAGTTTCTCAAATTTGCCTCTTGTTTCCCCTAGTCCTACCCCACTGGGTTGAAACTGTTCCTAAGAATCAGTTCTGGTACAGAGTTCCCAGGCTGTGAGGAACGCAGAGCACACCAAGGTACTGCTCAGGCGAGCTTCTGGGCACACACAGGGTGCTTGCTGTCTCACAGTTGTCCTGAAGCTCAGTGAATACCTATGCACAGTCAGCATCAGCACAGTAAGTCACAATTCCAGAAGGCGCGGTTTGGGGGTCAGATGCCACATACTAGGTCATGCTTCCTTTACTTCTTTTTACTTCTTTTGCTGACCCACTTCACCAGGGACAAGTTACATGAGTGGCAGATTTCCTCTTTGTTAGAAACCAAAATAGTAAAAAGAAAAAAGACCCCAGGCTAGTGTATGCTCTTTGGCTGTGGCCAGGACCTAACGGGATAATGTGAGATGCTCCCAAGAGGGAGTCGAGTGCTATTCATTACGTTGACCGCTTTATGTCCCTTCTGGGAATCCATTATTTTCTCTGGGTTGGCTGAAGCATTGAGTGCCGAGCCTGCATATGGCTCTGACAACCTCTAGTGGCAAAATCACACCGGCCTGAGTAGCATTTGCACTCACTCCACCGCTGACATTCCAGGGTTCTGGAACAGGTCTGCTGTGTTGACTCAGCTCTCGCATCCCATCTCTCTGTATAGTGCCCACCCCCACTCCCAAAATGGGCAGAGCAGCAATGGCTGCTCTCTTGGTGGTCAAGTCCACTCCCTGTCGCTCCCTCTTGGACTTGTGCCCAAGAACGTCCCCAGCCATTTGACGGTAACAATAAGACACCAGCTATAGGGCACCGGCATCTGCTGCCGGCTCCCATGTGCCGAGCACAATGCAAGCCCCTTCTATTTTTCTGTCAGCTGATTTTCACACTCGCTCTGCCAGGGAGCTAAAAATAATTATGCCCCAAATTTACAGGAGAAGAAGAGGCTTTTCTAGATGAAATATCGGTCCTGATGTGGCTCGCAATAGGCAGGAAAACAACAGGTGAGCTCAGACCTGGTCCCAGAGCCAGGCACCTACCACTGTGTGCGGTTCTGCCAGCTAATTGGATCATCACTCATTTCCTTTCTTCCTTCCTACCTGGCCCCATCGTTTCTCTAAAGACCCATTTACATAGCTGTTTCCTTCCCTGCTTTTGTTTTTTTACGGAAAGATGCTCTCTTCCCCTGCTGAACCATTTCATTCTCCCTGCAACATGGAGAAGTACCGTCTATGGGTGACTCTAATACTGAGAATGCAGAAAGTCGGGTCTGACACGTCACCCCAAAGATGCTGGCATTTTAACCATCTGGTGCTTCACCCAAAATGTCTTAGAAACAACTTCCTTTTTTTTTTCTTCTATTGTGACAATAAGCCAGAAGGTTTGAAACACGGACACTGTTTACATTGTGTAATTCTATAGGGACTAATACATATAGCTTCTTAATTTTCTCTAGTTAAAGATGGCTTTATATAACGTAACTTTTTTTTTTTTAAAAAAAAAGGCTTGGGGCTGGAGAGATGGCTCAGTGGTTAAGAGCATTGCCTGCTCTTCCAAAGGTCCTGAGTTCAATTCCCAGCAACCACATGGTGGCTCACAACCATCTGTAATGAGGTCTGGTTCCCTCTTCTGGCCTGCAGACATACATACAGACAAAATATTGTATGCATAATAAATAAATATATATATATAAAAGGCTTGTTGAGAATTGTTCCATTAAGTCTGGCAAATATAGGTTGGTGGAGTCAGACTAAGGTTTCAATCCATCTACCATCTAAATTCCTAAATTGTGCGAATCTCAGGCCATGGGGCTGCATGATCTGACCTAGAGTAAAAGATAACAGAGGGAAAAGGAGATTCAGTGAGTATGTGCCCTTCTCAAATAGGGGTTTGACTTTTGGAAATACATGTCTAGGTTTCAATGATGTTCAGCCAATCAGCTCAATCAACAGCAGGGACACATTGTTGAGCAGGTACAACATATTTTAAACAGTAACCGCCCTAAAATCTGGGTGTGGTGGCATGCATTGATAATCCCAGAGCTGGGAGGGAGGCAAGAAAGAAGAGCCCTGGGTCTTGCTGGTCAGCCAGCCTAGCCCACTGGGTAAGTACCAGATCAAAGAGAGACAATGCCTCAGAGAACAAGGTGGACATCTAAAGAATGACTCCAGATGTTGTCCTCTGGCCTCCACATATGTGTACATGCAAACACATACTAATGCATGCCCTCTCACACAAATGTAACCCTCCTCCATACGCACCCCAAACGATAAACAGTCTATAGTGGCATCCTTCATATCTCGGAAAGGAAACCATACCATGAAATTTAACATAGACAATGTCAGAAGATAGTCTAAAGCCAGTTTCTTATACATATCCCAGGCTGGCACATGACTCACAGCAATTCTTCTGCCTCAGTCTTCCAAGTGCTGGGGTTACAAGTACCTGCCACCATACCTGACTAACTAATGTTCTAAACTAGCGCCTGTCTGGGGTGCGTGTTGATCATGAGTGGAGCTAAGTCATTTGTTGTTAGAGCCATAGTCCTACTATTGACACAGGAATAGCATCTTCTTCATTAGCCCTCTCCCCTGCACTTCCCTTCCCCTCCTATCCTCGCCTGGAAGAGTTGTGGTGGCCACACTATAAATCCAGTGCCAGCATTCAGCTATATGACTACAACGAAAGTTCCAGCCAGGAGTCACACAGGCAAAGGTGTGATGACTATTCATGCTTTCTCAGGCTGTCCCAGCACATGTTCCTCATCTAGTGTGCATATGACATTTCTGTCCCACGGCAACACTGGGCGTATGTCTGGCCCTTCCCTCAATAAGACTGCTGGTGTATGATGATAAATAGAGCCATGATCCACGATGTTTCCCATCCCTCCGCATGCTGGCAAAGGTCGCCTAGCAACTGTTGTTATGGGCAACACTACCGTGTTTAGTTTAATTCACTGGCAACATCTTTGGTCTCCTGAAGACGATTCAAGTTTATGCCCTAGAGAACAGGAGCCCCATCACAAACCAAAGAGGTTATAATGTGACTACAACCTGCTTAAGGTTTAACTGTTACTATTAAATACTGCCCCCTGAGTAAGAGCAAGATGCCAGCTCCTGAAATGATCCCACCGTCTACACAGACAGCGGGAAAGGGTTCACATCTGATTTTTATTACTAGGTAACACCTTGGCTTCATTCCCTTCCTTGCTTAATATTCACGACACTGACTTCAAAAATGATTCCAAACTATAAAGCTTGTTGCAAGAAGAAAAAGTCAAACGTGCCAGGGGTGGGAGTGGGGCTGGGGGGGGGGAGAGGCATGAAGGGAAAAATCCCTTATTAAACCCCTGCTGGGATACTTTCCTCTTTAATGCACTAGAAAAAAAAAAAATCCTGGACCACTTTGCATTCAGATGCATCAACAGAGCTGTGTGGAAAATGCCTGTGTTGGTGGATTACACCACCCCCTACTGATTGATCCTCTTAATGGCTCCACATTTTGCAAAGACAGCAGTTGCCTCTGTTGGGTTAGCTATTAATTCAGCCTCCACACCTCCCTGTTGGTGTAATGAGAACGGAGTATCTCCCCCCAAAATTCAGTGCTTTCAAGCTACATGGTATCACAGTTCAATAAAATAACCTACATTAAAAATGACCCAGAAGATAACATAACAACCCAGCTAATGTGAAATTTCATTTCATGTCACCATAATTATAAAATAGCCACTCGGTCCACATTAACAGAAGAAAGGGAATAGAGTGAAGGCCAAACAGAAAGCAGCTTTGACCTAATATTTTTTAAAAAAAAAAAAAAAAAAAAAAAAAAAAAAAATCTAAAATATTAACTTGGCTGGAACTGTCCTGTTACACTTAGGTCCTGATATGCACTGCCTTAGTTTCTCTGTATGCCAAAGAAATAGAAATCGGTAAACGGAAATAGATTTATATGTAGTCTTGCCAAATGGGGAGAGAAAAATCTAATTCCTTCCTATGGTAGCGTGGTCACTTTGTACTTCATAGGAAGCTGTGAGGCAAAGCCAGAACACATGCAGGTTTTCCCTTGAGACAGTTTGTCCTCCTTAGGGGCCAGTGGACATGTCTGTTTTATTTTCTTTAAGCCCTATAGAGAAAAATGGGGCTGTGGGATGTGCGATCCCCATTGATGGGGAACTGTCAGAGCGCTTGATCCCCAGGTTCACGCCTTTGATAGGTGGAGAGCTGAACCTTCTCTACTTTTCCTTTGGGAGTCAGTTTTAAATTTCAAGACCTGCAAGCCCATTAAACTCGAGTGTGAAAAGTCTGAGAGCTGAAGGGAGGAGGCAAGTGTCTCTTGCTAGAATTCCTTCTCTCCTGCCAGGACTTCAACGTGGTTAGAGAACTATCTCAAGTAGCTACTCGAATCTTCCTGCCAAAGTCGGTATTTTTTTTTCAGACAACCTTATATTATTTTCTGGCAAAGCTAATTACTCAACAATAATTAGATAATTTTTTTATTATCTCCCTCTTTGGTATAAGACAGGTTTCAGCACAAGTTTATCTTTAAATCTTGGTGGAAAATCATAGTCATCTTCTAGCATATTTCAGTCTCAGTGACCTGAGAAACTGAGGTGGGGGCTCGCTCAAATTCATGAATTCAAGAGCAGCCTGGGCACCATAGAGAGACTCTGCCTTGAACTGCTAGTCAAATACTCCCAGGCTTGAGAGTCATCAAGGCTGTACTCCGTTCTCACAATCAGTAACCCATAAAACCAGGGATGAAAAGAGAAGGACTTTGATTACTGTGCTAAAGAGTGGAATCTGACTTGTACTTCTGGCCCAGGGTAGAGACACGACTTTGTGAGTAGCCCAAAAGATCATAAGATTACTATCTAGCCAGAGGCTTTTTAGGAGGAAATAAAGACATAGCATTAGCCCTCTCTCAAGTGTTAACCAAAATGAGCCTGTCAATCACCTAGACATGAAAACACTCCTTTGGAATCTGATGTAGGGAGTTTAAGGAATCGTATAGGAGCTGGGGATATAGCTCGGTGAAAGAGTCAGGTGTAGAGGTGCATAGTTGTAATCCCAGCTCTGGGGCAACGGAGACAGGGAGAACTCACTGGCCAGTCAGCCTAACCTAATAAGTGAGTTCCAGGCCCAAAACACGGTGTACATACTGCTCCAAAGGAACAATGACCTCTGCTCCACACATATGTGCACAGGTACACATACAAAATATTATAAAACTTAGCTAAAATGTAGGTTGAGAAATGGTCCCTTTTAGCCATTGTCTACTCTTATCCCTTGAAAATGAGCT
The DNA here is from genome assembly GCF_014885135.2 of Alexandromys fortis. Classification (NCBI taxonomy): domain Eukaryota; kingdom Metazoa; phylum Chordata; class Mammalia; order Rodentia; family Cricetidae; genus Alexandromys; species Alexandromys fortis. The sequence continues at coordinate 1,577,283 of NW_026067951.1, read as the reverse complement.
CTACATGTCGTCTTTGGCCACCATCCATGCTCACTTCTCAAGAGTATATTCTACATAATGGTCTCTGTGGCCATTGTCATCTCTTGAGAGTGTGTTCTACAAGATGGTCTGTTTGGACCTTGTCCACTTCCCCTCCTCAAGAGTGGACTCTACACGGCACCCTCCCTGGCTCCTGTCCACTCTCATTCCTGAGAGTGTTCTCTGCACTGGTCCCTTTGCTCATTACCCATTCTCACTCTTGGGGATGACCCACATTACCCTGGGGTAAATGCCATCTATTTTTCTATAGCATTCTCTGTGTGTCATGTCAGAACTCTCTCAACGGACACCAAAGAACTAGGAAACTGAGGGAAGGTCAGGATGAGATCCTTGTAGCAAAATGACAACAAAAATGAACAAAACCAACAAGCCCCAATCTTCAGTTTTTAGAAGTCAATTCATGGTTTGAAGACATCAGAAGATTCAGGTCAGTGTCTTCAAAATGTATGTAACTTTCACTCAAGTTGCTTTATTAGCCAATACAGAATTTCATAGGGATTCTAATCTCCTTCTACTGCTGTTTGGAAAAGGTTTTAGTTTCCTTAAAAACAAAACAAAAAACCTAAATGAGAACTGAACAGAAATATCGTAAGAGTAACAATAAAGGTCTATTAAGGGAAAACTTCTGCTCAAGAGAATAGAATAGAATAGAATAGAATAGAAGAGAAGAGAAGAGAAGAGAAGAGAAGAGAAGAGAAGAGAAGAGAAGAGAAGAGAAGAATAGAACAGAACAGAACAGAACAGAACAGAACAGAACAGAACAGACAGGCTGTAGTGAAGGACTAGTGTTCCAACTGGGCCAAGTCAATCACCTGACCAAGGGACCACCCCTAGAGAGATAGGCTCACCTTAAGTTGTGTTAAAAATACAGATGGAAGCGGATCTCTGTGAGTTCGAGACCAGCCTGGTCTACAGAGCTAGTTCCAGGACAGGCTCCAAAGCCACAGAGAAACCCTGTCTCGAAAAACCAAAAAAAAAAAAAAAAAAAAGATGGAATAATTATTCCTTTAACAAGATATTGTACTTTTTCTTTTCAGAATTACCACCCACCAGCATAGTTCCTATGGTGGTTTGAATGAAAATGGCCCCCATAGGGTCATAGGAAATGGCATTATTAGGAGGTGTGGCCTTGCTGGAGTATGTGTAGCCTTGTTGGAGTGAGTCATTGGGGATGAGTTTTGAAGTTTCAGAAAATTAAGTCAGGCCCAGGGGCCCACTCTCTCAGCAACTGCTGTCCGTCGGCCCAGGAATCCAGATGTAGAAGTCCAGCTCCTTCTCCAGCACTGTCTGCCTGCATGCTGCCATGTTTCCCGCCATGATGATAATGGACTTGAACCTCTGGACTTGTAAGCCAGCCCCAATGAAATGTTTTCCTTCATAAGAATCGCTGTGGTCACAGTGTGTCTTCACAGCAATGGAAACCCCAAGAAAGACAGAGGCTCATATGTGAACTGAGTTGGTATAATATTTGGTTTCTGTCTTTTGTTCATATCTCTTTCTTTAATAAGCTGACCTAAGTGTGCTTTCTCTGGTACTAGGGCTTCCTTGTGCTTTTCCTAAAGCCTCCCTCCCTGACATGTGACGGACCTCCTGTTGGCATTCAAATAGCATAATTTCCCCCCTCCCTTTTTTTTTCTCCTTTTAGGCAGCTGCTGAGATTTTACAGGCTGTCTGCCCTGGAGGTAATTTAATAGAATTTTAAATTTTATTTAAATTATATTCTAGAGCTTCCATTTGAGTTAATTCTTAAATTATTTTATTAATGAGATTTAAGAACCTCAAGAAGAGGTTCCTTGAATCCTGGTGACAATATGATAACAAAAAATGTCAAAAATAAACAAAAAAGTATTAATCATTCATCTCTTCCCGGAAGGACAGAACTGTGGCCTTCAGAGCACCCAAGACCACCCTTGGGAGGTGTTATGGTTTGGATGCCAAGTGTCCCATTTAGGCTCATATGTTTGGACACATGATCCTCAGCTGGTGAGACTGTTTGACAACATTGTGAAAACTTTTGGACATGGATCTTGAAATGCAGATATAGAATCCTAGGACCAGCATTTTAAGGTTATAGGTCAACTGACTTCACTTCCTGCCTAAGCTTTCTGCTTCCTTTTGGGCTCCCTTGAAAAAGAAATTGCCATACATTCCCATAGTGTTCTATGCCTTATGCCATGCTTACCTTGGTTTTGATGCTTGCTAACTTCCTGAGCCCAAATAAAGCACACCTTCCCTTAAGCCGATCCCATCAGGTATTTGACAATGGCAAAGAGGAACTAACGTAGTCAAAGTTACCGGGGTTTGGAAGTGATAGACCATTTCATCCTTAGGGTATCTTCTGTTTCCCTAAGCATTGGTCACATGGGGCTGCCAAGTTTGGAGTGCTAAGCACAGAGGTAGGAGCGACCTGGAATGTTGTTGTGATTTTCTCAGATAATACTGAGTATGAAGGACAGTCTGGCTGCTTTAGTGGTGATCACCCCAGGGAAGAACTCACTGCTGTTATCACCACACTCAGTCCTCGAAGTGTCTGCACCTGGTGCCACAGGCTAATTACACAAACATCGGAGACCAGAACCTTCTCAAACTTGAGAGTCAAAAGAGGTAGAAAATATTCCCATTTCAAAAGTGAAAGAGATAGACAACAGTGGGAACATAGATACAAATTCCAAGGGTAAGATGCTTATTGCCAGCCAGTATCTCCTGGAGGGTGGTCATGGGTGGGTGGGCTTTTAAACATTAGGCTCTAAACTTTCCCCATGTGTTCTGTCCCCCAGTAGCATGAAGTCAGAAACACCTAGCACACCTACAAGTCAGATGCTAACTGAAATTAAAAGAATTAATTTTATTCTTGTAATTCTCTATAGAATCACATCTCTATATTGGATCTTGCAGACATAACTTACTTGCCACTGCTAAGGATCTGGGAGAAGTTCAATGATAGATAGCCTGTAGGTATACGTAGTGTATTAGTGGTAATAAAAAATGACAAAAGCCCAATAAAGGTATATAAAGGATAACTTCTGCATTCTCTTGTTCTTTTAAAGGATGTAAAGTATAACCTATGCCTCTAACCATGACCTCTGGAGAAAATTACAAATTAAAACACGGAGGAGGGAGCAATAAATGCCAAATTAAGTCATGATCAATGGGACACAAGAGAGACTCTGTCCTTTGCTCAAATAATGTGAAATCGCCACAAGTACACCCCAGCTCTTCCTGGACAAAGCAGGCAAGGAGATAAACCTCTAAGGGATATAGCTGGTCAGCTGAAGAGCGATGCATCCCCTATGGAAAACAGCACAGAAGCACCTCAAAAGATTAGACAGAATGACCACACGATCTATCAGATGGCTAACCTTTATTTTCATGGACTGAGACTCACCATGGAAATCTACCTCTGGGTATATATGAGGATGTTTCTAGAAAGGTTTAACTGAAGAAGGAAAAGCCACCCTAAATGTAGGCAGTATCATCCAACAAGTTGAATGGAAAGTAGAAAGAAGAGAGATGCCATTGTTCATCCTTTTCCGCTTCTTGGCCGTGAACACAATAAGGCCACCATGCCTTCCCCACTATGATGTATCCCTAAGAACTGTGAGCCAAGATAAACCCTTCATTTATCAAGTCTGTGCTTGAGATGGCGGCTCTTCTACCAGAGCGAGGAGCCATGAGTAGACTTATGAGGCAGGATGTAAATAATTGCACCATCTCAGCAAAACTGAGAGAGTCACTTGTTATTACAATGTACCCTAGCCTATTTCTACTATAAAACAAAACAAAATTGTACACTGAGGCACCTTATGGGCCTAATCTGTAATCCTGTCATGAGCCTGTAAAGCAACAGAATATACCATTTTTTCTAAAGGTGAAGCAATTACATCCTAAATATTACTCAAGGGGAGAGAGAGATGGCTGAGTGGGTGGGGCACTTGCCTTGCAAGCGCGACAATCTGAGTTTTGACACCCAGCTCCCATATTGTGCTGGTTATTTTTAACTGTCAACTTGGCACAACCTGGGAAGATGGTCCTTAAGAAGAATTGTCTAGATCAGGTTAGCCTGTGGGAATATATATATAGGGCACTGTCTTGAATTGTATGGGAGGAGAAAGACAGCTGAGAGCAAACGTAGCTCCGTACAGATATTTGCTTTCTGCCCTTGACTGTGGATGTGATACTTTACGCTCCTGCCTTGACTTCCCCGCAATAAGGAACCGTAGTGTGATAAGTCAAATAAAACTTTCCCTTCCCCAGTTTGCTTTTTGTTCAGATGTTTTCATCACAGAAACAGAGATGAAACTAGAACACACACACACAAATCCAGACATGATGACACATGTACATAAACCCAGCAGCTAAGGGGGGTGGGGCAGAAGATGAGCAGACCCCAGGCGCTCACAGCAAGCCAGTCTGTGAGCTCCAGGTTCTGTGAGAGACTGGGTCTCAAGGAACAAGGCAGGCAATGATCAAATGAAACATTTGATGCTGCTATCTTGCCTCCTTACCTGCCAACCTGAGTAGGCATACCTTCATACACTCATACCCCAGACAACGTTAAAAATAATCACTCAGGAGAACAGCACTTATGGTAAAATGCCAATAATCCAGATTTCAAAACCTACATTTGTATAATACAGAAGTCCCTTTAATATTTGTGTGTAGTCTGAGCATGAACACCTGCTCTGAGTCACTGTCTATCACATCTGAGTTTCCTCCCCATGGAAGAGAAGATGGAGGCTCTGTCTCTCTCTATTCACCTCTAGATACACACACAGTCTTTACAGAAGAACAAATTTGTTGGGTGCAGAGATCTTCGGAGTACAGGCCGCCCTTGAGAACAGAATCTGCCTGAAGGCATCCTTTGCGGTATCCACTCTGTCAGACGGGAGGGAGCCCTGACACCCTAACCCACATCCTTGGCAGAATATTGCTCACAAGTGCTGCCCAGGGAGAGCCTGGGTACAGAGCATCTGTGAGCTCCTGTTCAGACTGAGAGTCCTGTGTGGCATCTGGGAGTGTTACATCTCAGTGGTGGAGGACAATCAGCTGAGTCCCTATAACAGATGAGCACAGGAAAAAGGCACGGGTGCTGGAGATGGGTCCCTGGGTTCATCAGAAAGGAACATCTCTGAGACACAGCAGGAGATTTTTCATCTACTTTAGCCTCCTCATAAGTGAAGTGGTGATAATGTCTACCTCAAGGGATGCATGTGTGGAAGAAATGAGTTCATACCCATAAAACTCAGGATGTATGTCTGGTAGATTCAGCATTCTGGCATTTAAAAAAAAAAAATGAGAACCCAACCACCATCTAAGAAGCTTCCTGCTGCAGCAGATAGAAAGAAACACAGAGACTTACACCCAGACAGTATGCAGAGAGTGAGAGACCTTGGAATGCTCAGCCCTAAATGGAATGTCTCCATGAAATCGCTCCCCTCAGAGATCAGGAAACCCCAAAGATGAAAGAAGAGGAAACTGAAGACACCAAAGAAACAAGACCCTCTAAACTGGCACAATCAAAACTCATATGAACTCTTAGAGATGGAGGTAACATGCACAGGGCCTGCATGGGTCTGCACCAAGTCCTCTGTGTATATATTATAGCTGCCAGTTTAGTTTTTGCAGGATTCTCTGTGTGAAAATGACTGGCCCTCTAACTCTTACACCTTCTCTCAGCCTCTTTTTCCTCGGTTTATTTTTGTTCAACTCTGATATGTTAGCTTATGTTTTATCTTATAATATTTTATTATTACCCTGTAGAAGCCCATTTGCTTTCTAAGGGAAGGCAGAAAGGAAAAGAACTCACATGGGAAGGGAGGTGAGAGGGAATTGGGAGGATTTGAGGCAGGAGAAACCATGATCAGCTTATATTGTGTGAGGAAAAAAACTATTTTCAACAAAAGAAAAACAAAACAAAAATATTAGTAAATGAGAACCTCCCAGAAGCTTGAGCCTTAGGATGGGCTGAATTACGGTATCCCGAGAACTGACATAATAAAGTCCCAACTCCTGGTACTTCAGAGGATGGTTGTCTCGGGAGATGAGGCCTCTAAAGGGGTAACTGAGTAAAATAAAACCACCGGAGGGGCAATAATGCAATAGGACTGAAGTCTATGAAAACAAGAAGTCAAGACACAAACACAGGATAACCATGAGCCTACAACCACCTGCAAGCCACAGAGGGAGGAAGGAACAACCTTGATGATACCCTGGCCTTGGGCTTCTGGTGTCCAGCACTATGGGAAAGTACATTTCTGCCTTCTAGGCCACCAGTCTGAGGTGCTTTGCCATGGTAGCCTGAGCAAATTACTACCCAGTCCTATGGTTACCATGAGATTAAAGGAGGCTAGAGACATCCCTGGCAGACTCTAGTTATACCATCTTGTCCCTAGAACTAGAGTAGGCCCAGGGCTACTTGATCTATCAGAAGAGGCTGCCTGAAGTCTCAGGTGGTTCCAGGTCCAGCATAAACCTCAAGAGTAAGTTCTTATCAACATCTGACTTCCTGAATCACCTAAGTCTTCTCAGGCCTAATGAAAGGGCTGAGTCTTCCATGAGTATTACAGAGCTAGGGGCAAACCAGTTTATCAGGATGTAACCTCATCATAACTAAACACAAAGCCCAATTTTCTAACTAAGTGGGAGTAATTTTTGAGAGCTATCAAGGAACCAAGAGGTGCGATTCAAATTAACTAAGAAAACACCCCTATACATACCCACATACACCTGTAGACATGCACTAATGCACACACACACACACACACACACACACACACACACACACACACCCTTCATATGCTTGATTCAATGAGCTATAAGTAACTAAGTTACTTGGCCAAACACAAAGTGCACTAGACAAATGTGTTTGCTACCATTTTTATTAGACATGATGGTACTGTCAGCCAGAGAGGGAAGCAAGGACTGCCTTCAAAGAACTAAAACCTTAGAAAGGAGTGGTTTTATTCTGAGTGGTTGTTAGAATATGCAGCAGACAGCAAGAGGAGACGGGTGTCAGGCACGGAGGCAGGAAGAAAGAGGAGGCTGTTGTCAGTCTGTTAAGCTTCCAGAGAGTGGGTACAACTGTATGGGTACAGCTGTGCAGACAGCTGTGCAGGTACAGCTGTGTAGGTAAATGGGCAGATGCCTGCTAGAGGCTCTGGGTGGGCCTTAGAACAGTCAGACTCCAGGTGGGTCTTCCTCAAGAGAAGGGATTCCTCAAGGAGGATTGCTCCACTCTGCATGTATATAATCCACAGGCTCAGTTATGCTAGTGTGTTTACTACCCAGGCCTGAGCATCATGCAAACAGCCAGCTCAGGTCAACCCTACCCTCTTTGGAACACAGACAAAAACTGGCCACACAGAGGGTTAATCAAAGACCAGGGAAGTAGGGGTGGTGGGATGCAGTCACCCCACTTTCTTCCTGGAGGAGTCAATTACTCCTTTGCATGACTGGAGGGAGTTCGGCTCTGCTCAGCTCTGTTTCACATGGTCTCTTGTAAGCTGCGCAACTGAACAACTGGATTCGGGTCTCAGGCCCTGGGATGCAGGCATTAACACAGTTCCTAGAACCGTGACTAGCAGAAAACGCAGCTCCTGGTATCTGTCCAAGGAAATAGGATGATATTAAATTCTGGACATTTCCTTGTTCTGCTGAAGTAAGTAGCTAACAAGGATATGGGGTTATCTCTCCCCCTACTCTTTTGTCTCTCTCTGGCCCTCCCTTTTCCCTTCTTCCCTCTCTCCCTCCCTTCCTCCCTCTGCCCCTTACCCTCACTCCCAAGTCTGCTCTATAGATTGTAGAACAAAGATTCATATGGTACAACCTGGAGGACAGAGTAGGTATGAAAGACACACGTCTTCAGCCTGGTACCTTAGCTCCATGTAGCCAAGTTCAGGGAAGGAGGAATAAGCCAAAGCCTCCTGGGGTACGGGACCTTGAACACACGTGGGCAGTCTCAGCCTTGAGTGGCTCTCAGCCTCCACTCCTTACTTATATTCGTTCTGAAGAAATAAAATATCTTGGTTCTGTTTTTTTCTTTTTGAGACAAGAGATCATGTAGTCCAGGCTGACCTCAAAATTTCTATGTTGCTGAGGATGACCCTGAAGTCCTGGTCCTCTGTCCCCACTTTTGAGTGCTGAGAGCACAGGCATGCACCACCCTGCACAGTTTATGTGGGGCTGGGGATTAACGGGAGGGCTCATGTGTGCTAGGCAAGGAATTCACTAAGTGAGCCATACCCTTGGTTTGTTTTGTTTCTGCCCCCTCTCCTGACACCTCCAAACTGTCTCTGCCCTTTGGACTTTAGTGGCTATCATCTGCTATTTTCCAGCTGCTGTCCAGTTCCCCATATAACGGGATTTAACGCTAATCTGGTACCTGCCGTGTGCTATATAGAGTACAAAGCACCATGTAAACAGCCCTTTTTTTATTTTCACACAACATCATGAGTTAGGGAACTCATAAATCTACCCATATGGGGAGAGCCGTCATACCCAATGAGAAGATCCCTCAATAAAACTTTTATCTAGCTGATTTATAAACACCTAGGGGATGTAGATACAATAAATATGACTTAGAAATTCATTTTATCAGTTCAGTTGCACATGCATATTTAAAATCACATACTCTAAATAATACATTCAAGTAGAGATATTGCCTTTCCAGTCTTACAGATCATTTCATAATTTTATTCATAAATTGCGTGAATTATCTCTAGGGCCAATTTTTGAGTCATTCAGTTCCATTTTTCCAGGACACATTATCTTCATTTCCATCTCAATTGTTTGAGATATGACAGTCTGTCACTGGAAATTGTATGCCAAGAGGTGAGTAAATATGCATTTATATGGCATCAGGACAGTTGTCTGGTTTATTTGAGACATACTGTATATTTATGAGCTTGTCAATATAACCATTGACCTTATTGCCTTTGATTTATTTGGTTGGTTGGTTTGGATTGGTTTGATATTCTGAAACAGAGTCTTCCTATCTAAACCAGGTTGACCTCAAACTTGCAATCCTCCTGCCTCTGTCTCTCTGGGATTCTGACTCCAGGCCAAAGGCACCACATCTGGCTGTCATACTGCCCTTTAAAGGAATCTCCAGGAGGCTTGTTTGCAGTAGTATCTGATGCATGTTCTCTAGGCACAGTCCTAGAAATAACAGCCATAAAACGTGTTTGCCTGATTTTTCTCCTATGCATTTACTGATTCTTTCAGGAAACCTTGGAAAGAACACTGAACACTCATTGATTGAAGCCTCTTTTGGTGGATGTGTTTCCCTTAGGCAATGCCATGGACATCAGTCAAGGTTCTCTAAAGCACCACAGCTGATAGAATGGATAGCTATCAGAAGAAAATTCATTAGATTGCCTTAAGTGGTACAGTCTGGATATTCCAACAATGGCTGTCTTCACACCAGAAAGGCTGAGATCCTGGTAGCTGCTCTGTCCATGAAGCTGAGTGCCTCACGGTCCCTGTCTCATGCTGGAGGCCTGGAGGATTCCTGAAGAGTCACAAGTCCCTGGTCCAAGTTCATAGGCCAAAGAAACTGTGTTCCTCAGTTCTGTGGTCAGCAAATGACGGCAGCAGTAGCAGCAAAGTCGATTCACCCACAAGTAAGAAGTCAAAACAAGCAGACGAGGGCAATAGCTTTTCTCATGGGCCTCCTCATATCTGACTGCCACCAGGAGGTCCCATCCACTCTGGGGGAGGATTTTCCTGCTCAGTTAATCCTTCCCAGAAATACCCTTACAGATCTACCCTAAAGGATGCCTCTTAATTGATTCCAGATCCATTCAGGCTGCCAATTAAGATTAAACATCACACCATATTTTTTCAGAGTAAGGTAATTGAAACAGCTTCCACACATCTTGAGGTATGTGTGAGGACTTCTGCATTTGCTAAAGATTTCTTTTCTAAGGCATGATTTTGGCAGGACTAAGTGGATCTACAGCCTCAATGACTGTCAAGTCATTTATATATCATGCAGCCTACACTCACAGTTGAGGTGACTCTCCTAAGATAAAAGAGCTAGAGAGTAATAATTGGGATTAGCAGCTAGGACATCTTAATGAACCACAACCCATACTGCCAATCTCTCCCAGTGTGGCCCCAGTTCATAACCACTGTGCAGCCAAATCCTTTTCCAGAACATGCTGGCTAGTCTCAGCAGTGATTATGATGTTAACATCAATATCGGACCCAGAAAATTCACTTACAGGGATGTCTCTGAGGGAAGTCACCAAACATGGTCAAAATGATTTAACACATAGGTAATCATACCTTCATTTCGCAGGGGTTAAAATCTTAGGGATACACTCAGCAATCATAATGGGTGCCTGGCCTCAACCTAAGATACCTGCATACACTAGAATGCTCAGAAACTCTGCGGAGTATTCACGATGCTAAAACTGGGGAAATAAGATGTTGTACAGTATGGCATTTTTATGTGCATACGTGGTGTGTGTGTGTGTGTGTGTGTGTGTGTGTGTGTGTGTTGTGTGCTCATGGAGGCAGACGTAAATATTGGGCATCTTCCACAATGACTTTCTACCTTATCTTTGGAGACAGGGTCTCTCATTGAACCTAGAGCTAAATGATTGGCTGGCCTGACTGCTGGAGAGTTCTAGAAATCCTCCTGTATCCTCTTTCTCAACAGTGCCAGGGTTACAGATATGCACCACCATTCCTGGATTTCACACAGATGTTCAAGATTCAAACTCAGATCCTTATGCTGGTACAGCTGGTACTTCACCAACTGAGCCATCTGCCTGGCTTTAATTTTATTTAAACTCTATACATACGTTCAAAAGACTAGTGGGAAACACCATGACTTATTGATTTGATTAATTTCTGGACATAGAATTAAATATGATTGTTTTCCTTTCTGCTGCTTCAACTGAGGGGGGGGAGTCTATTCAAGTAGTCCTCCAACAATTTGGGGGCAAAGAAAGAAGCAGAAATGAAAAGGTAATGCCCTGTAGGAAGTGGGTCTTCTTTTCTAAACTGTTGCCCTTCTACTTTTTACAAACGTGTCATCCTATGAAGGGATTTTCCAGTTAAGGAGAAAAGATTGTGGTTATAATCCTGGGAAGTTATCGAGTCCACAATCTGCTTGTGCGCTCTATTACAGCCGCCCGGGTATGACCGTTTATCCTGTAGAACCAGCTGACTGTGTAAGCCCCTCAGCCATATGTCAGACCACTGCCAGGGCCAAAAAATCTAGCAAGCTCTCCTAGACATTTGCCAGGTCTCTTTAACTTAGTCCCTGGCCTCAAGATTGTGTTAGGTAGGAAGTAATGGACTCAGCAAAAATGACACATTCTCTACCCTCTGGGTGTCCCCAAGTCCATCAGAGGTTGGCTGATAAAGATATGACCCAATGAGCAGGAAGGGAATGACATTCAGTAATGGAGGCCCAGATGTCACAGGGATCACCTGCAGGTCTTTGTCAACAATGTCAACACCCACAGTGCTCATCATAATGGACCCTAGAAAGTACTGAGTCTACTTGTATTTATGGACAAGGAGAAGCAAAGATGCCTCTTAGAAAGTCCCAGCTACATATACTGGTCAGGTAATTTTAAATTGTACTTAAGAACTGGCCTTTTTTGAGAGGCTGAGGTGTCCAAAGAAAAATTGGAAGTAATTCCAGGGACTGATAAGCCTTCAACTCTATGACAGGCAGCTTCTAAGATGGTCGCCACCTCCTGCATTTGGTCCACACACAGCCCCCCTCCCCCTCCTTCCAGAGTGGGTGGAGAGGCTGATTTGTTTCTAATGAATAGACCAAAAAGGATGGCATGATGGTCCATTTTGATGGGATTTAGGATCGGCCAGGAAACAAGCATCTAGGCATATCTGTGAGGGAGTATCTAAATTTGGTTAACTAAAAAGGGAAGAGCCCTGCCCTAAAAGTCCAAGGGCTGGAATCCTAGGATGCATGGTGGGGGCGGGGAAGGGAATGAGCAGAAGCAGCATTCATTCCCTCTGCTTCCCAGCTGTGGACACAATGAGACCAACAGTCTCACACTCCTACCACCACGGACTCTGCCACGATGCTGTACCCTTAAACTATGAGCCAAATAGATCCCTCTTCCTTAAGTCCTTATTGACAGATATTTTGTCTTAGCAAGAAGAAAGCAGCTATGGAGATGGGGTGTCAATTCAGAGCCCCAGTTACAAAAGATGAGGCTTCTATCCTAGGCATGATCTTTCTATCACACAGAGAGGCTGCTAGGGGAAGCCAATTCCTAGGTCTTGACGCAGCTCCATGCAAGGTCACCTGTCAGCAATCGTGTGAATGAATTCGTCAGCAAACATCCTAGAGCAGGCCCTGCACGTGAGACCTTGGCTCCAGCCACCAGCTTTGCTGCCACCTCATGAGAGAACCTGAGCTCAGCTGCATCCGAATTTTGACACATAGAGACATTGGTATTAGAGGCTTCTTGTCTTAAGATACTAAGTTGGGGGTGACACATTATACAAAAACAGTGTCTAATGTATTATAAGAAAGACAGTGAATTAAAACTCTCTCAAAGGAACTCCAGGTAGCTTCCGGGAATCCACATCCCAGCTCCAAAATGGATTTACTGTGACAACAGAGGCAGGTTTTCAGTCTCTGAACTGCTGTTCTGGGATTGACAAGGAGAATGAGCTAGTACATAACATATAAAATGAAGATCAAAATGTATGTGTGTGTACAAGCACACATATGTACATATGTTTATTTGTGTGTGTATAAACAGTGCCTAGCAAGGAGTAAAAACTTAACCACCTGATTATGATTATACTAGGATAATGGAAAGGAGCGTGCCATGGGCCTTTGTGTTTTCTAATTATTCAGTTTGCTTTATATCACGTGTATGAATATCCTGCCTGCATGTATGTCTGTGCACCATATTTGTTCCTGGTGCCCTCAAATGTCAAAAGAAAACACCTGACCCTATGGAACTAGAATTACAGATGGTTATGAGTGCTGTGTGGGCACTGTAAACTAACCCCTGGCTCTCTGTGAGAGAAGCAAGGGTGCTTAGCTGCTGAGTCCTCTCCCCAGCCCCTAACTTCTCAATCTTCTTTGAAGAGCTTCAGACTTGTGACAGTTTCAAGAACCAAAGTGCTCCCGGTGCTTTCATCCTGACCCCTCTAGCTCCTGTGCTTGGGCACAGTTGCTTCAGCTTCTCCATCTTTGTCCCCATTTCCTTTTCAGTTCACTTTAAAGCTAAATACGTCCAGAAAATTTCCTCAAAGAAAGTTTTCTTATGTAATGAAAACTAATCATGAAAACGGGACTGGTAAGATGGCTCCGTGGGTAAAGGTGCTTTCTGCCAAGCCTGACCTAAGTTCAGTCCCAGGCCTACACCCCTACGTGGTGGAAGAAAAGACCCAATTTCTCTCTCTCTCTCTCTCTCTCTCTCTCTCTCTCTCTCTCTCTCTCACACACACACACACACACACATTGAATAAATCAATGTAATAAATATCTTAATAAGGAAACAATCTGAAATAAACATTAAAGTCCTATTATCATGTATTCTGCACCTCTTGAGATTTTTTGTCAAGTGTCCTAAACATGTCCTTTCACAAATGTGAATTCAATCACCTGCTGCACTCAGTTTTTCTGTCTTTCTAGTCTCTTTAATCTCTAAACATTCTTGGCTTCTTCTTCTTCTTCTTCTTCTTCTTCTTCTTCTTCTTCTTCTTCTTCTTCTTCTTCTTCTTCTTCTTCTTCTTCTTCTTCTCCTCCTCCTCCTCCTCCTCCTTCTCCTTCTTCTTCTTCTTCTTCTTCTTCTTCTTTTTAATTTGGTTGTTTTTAAAGAGTTCCAGATAGCACTATTTGTGAAGCTTGTCCTCAGCTCGGGTTTGCAGTTTGTCTCATCATCATTGGAGTCAGGACCATGCGGAAGTGATCCTAAGTCTGCAGAGCATGAAGTCAGAAGCTTCACGCTGGTGATGGGGCCACTTCTAGGGTCTTCACTCTGAGCTGGTGATGGGGCCACTTCTGAGGACCTTCACTCTGAGCTGGTGATGGGGCCACTTCTGAGTGTCTTTACTTTGAGCTGGTGATGGGGTCACTTCTGGAGACCTTCACTCTGAGCTGGTGATGGAGCCACTTCTGAGGGTCTTCACTCTGAGCTGGTGATGGGGCCACTTCTGAGGGTCTTCACTCTGAGCTGGTGATGGGACCACTTCTGAGAACCTTTACTCTGAGCACTGGTGAAGGTGGCCCCTAACCCACTGAGCATGGCTACTGAAATGCTACATTATACCTTTTATGATAAAAATGAGGGTTGAGAGGTGCATTGGCAGGCTGGGGATGGGCTGGAGCTGGGGCCCAGTTAGGAGAGTGGAAATCCATCCCAAGCATTTCATAAGAATTATATTGAGTGAAAGAAACCCCAGAGGATTAAAAATTGTATGAATCCACTTATAAATACTTCTAGGTATTTCAAATAAATGTCTATTAGCAGAATTGAGAATAGCAATTGCTGGAAGCAGAAATAAGGTTATGTGAGAGGGAGTAATGAATATGTTTATTAATTTTAATATGGTGATAGTTTAAAAACTTTATGCAAATATGAAGCTTATCAAATGCTGTGCATTTGAAATATGTTCAGTTGTTTATCTTAATTGTACTCCAGTAACCCTGTAAAAAGACTGCAATCATAAAAATGTAAAAGAAAACAAGGCAAAAGCTTTATAATAACAAGAACAATAAATAGTTAACATGCTTTTAATAATCAATAAAACTCCACAAACTTTTCAAAAACGTTATAAGTACTAACCAACTTTACAGCTTAAATCATATGTATTGACAACCATATTAATAAAAGAATGATTTGTCTGTCAATCTTCATTTATAAAATTGGCCCATCCTTTTCAGTTGTTCATAGCCAATTCGGTACGGGCACAGTGAGACTGGCGTTTGCATTTCTGCAAGGATGACATGATTGGAAAACCTCCCATGGAAGTCATTTCCTGATAACCTCAGGTCTTTTTATTTCTTGGTCCCAGAGGCACTTTAATATTCTCTTTAATAATTTTCTCTATTTATACATTTTTTAAACAGAGAAACATATTCTCGGAGAGGAAAAGTTTGAACTGACTTCATTTTGCAAAATTCCATACAGAAACATTACCCACTGTTTTCCCATCATTGGAGGGGGTCAGGGCGCAGAGTCTTCTCTGCTTCATGCATAGGGCCTCAGGAGCACCAGGTTAGGCCATTAGCACTTCTTAGTCACATGATCCCCATTCAAGCTCTCATTCCCAGTCCTAAATAGAAGGTCATTGCCTAATATCAACCAAATGGGGGCAGAGAATAATGAAGGGGAGTGGTGTGCAGGATTTCCCTCAGTGGGTTGAGGGTGGCCCCAAACAAATACACCACAATTCAATATCCACTCAGACTTTCTTTCTCTCTCCCTTACCACGTGAACCCTCCTTTACTATCAGGGTAATCAGAATTCTACACTGGGACCTATTTATCTTTAATGGACCGCACTGATAAATTTTCATCCTCACAAGCAAACCATCCAGAAAAAGAGTGGTTGTTCATTTTGCAAATATTGACACCAAATGGTGACTATGTCAACAGGTCAAGCCATGGGAACAGCTGCAATAACACGGGGAAAGCCGATATGTCCTCCTGGGCTCAGGGGTCACGTGCTGATCCAATCAGATGGCTGCCAGCTGTCCCGAATACATATTAAGTCACAAGTTAAGAGTGTTTTCTTTCATAGGCAGACACCTCAAAGACTCTGCACTCAAGGTTTAAGATGAGAACTTAGGCGAGAGTGTTGACCATGCCAGGCACGTTCTGATCTTAATACTTGGGCCGCCAACCCCTCCCCCCTCTTTGTGATGCAAACATTCCCAGCCCTGCTTACAATGCTCACCTTTGATTTCAGGAGGAACATTCAGAAATTAGAAAACAGACTTGGGCTTTTACAAAGGCGAATTATTTCTTACAAATTACAACCGCATGAACTATTGCTCCCTTTGAACTAGAGCGGCTATGATCAAAAAAAGACTAAAGACAACAACTGTTGACAAGATGTAGACAAAGCCCCCCTCCCCAAAGTCTTAGAGGAAGAGGCTGCACAGCATTGTGATTTAAGGGGAGGTACACTGGTTACTCTTCCATCAATGTGATAAACACCATCACCAAAAGCAGCTTGAGGACGAAAGAGTTTATTTGGCTTAGGGTTCCAAAGGGTTAGAATCTGCAATAGTGAAGAAGGAACAACGGCTGTAACAGAAAGCTAAGAGATCACATCTCAACTGCACACAGGAAGCAGAGAGAGTTTTGAATTGCAACACCATTACTGAATGAGTATAGCAAGATTGTGTGTGTGTTGTGTGTGTGTGTGTGTGTGTGCATGTGTGTGTGAGACTCATACACCACATCAACATCAGTGGAAGTCAGAGGACAAGCTTGGGTGCTAATCCTCAGCTTCCACTTTCTTTGAGACAAGGTCTCTGCTGTTGACTGCCGCATATCCCAGCCCCTCCAATTCCTGTTTAGTCCTGTTATCTCCCAGCAGGAGGCATTGGGGTGGCAGACACATGCACCCTCAACTTTCTACCTGGATTCCAGGAGTCTGGATTCAGAGCATCAGGCTAATGCAGCAAACACTTTATCCACCCACCCAGATCCCCAGCTTGTGGGCTATTTAGGGACCATGTGTAAGTGGTGTTCACATGATTCTGGGTCCCAGGAATAGGGGCTCTCACTTAAATAACCACTTTGTGCTTCTTTCATAATGCAAATCAGCAGAAATGAACCACTTTGCTGGCTAGCTGGACAACTAAGTTCTCTGCTTCAACTCACCCCCAGTAAATGCTTACATCAAATTAGGAAGTAGAGGAGGATGCCTACTGGAATTCCTACTGAATCACTGAATTAAGGAGTTCTGGTAGTTGAACTGTGAAAAACTAAGGCTATGCTATTGAATTACTCATTCACACTTGCAAAGGAGTGAATGCACCTTCATGGTGTGGCTTGCTGGTGAAAACACAGGGCGTGATCAACAAGTTTAGGAGAATCAAGAACCCTAACTGTGTTCTCTTACCCACATTTGAAGAGTGTAACACAGCTGTGTTTCAAATTAGTTTGCAATCTTAATGAAAAATATACTAGTAAGTGCAAATACAATTGTAAGAGGTACAATGTACCTGGGATAGCTTTAAAGACTGTATGATATTAATCCATCTCCATTAACATCATCGTATGAGACAGGTCCCATTACAAAGCCCATTGTACAAATGAAGAAAGTGAGATAAAGAAGTGAAATCAAGACTAAATTTAGGTTACACCAGTTACAGCAAGGATTCCAACTGGGCACTCTGACCTCTAAGTCCTTGGTTTTTAACCATGAACATATGTACTTCTGTGGGATTTTATTTCTTTCTATATTTTTCTCTCTAAGCCCCCCCTTGAATTTACATATGTATATATGTATGTATGTATGTATGTGTGCATTTGTGTGTGCACATGCCACAGTATAAATGTCAAAATTAGGCTCTTTTCTTCCACTCCATGGGTTCCAGGGATCAAACCTAGGTCATCAAGCTTGGCATAGAGCACCAAAAACTATTGAAATATTTCACCAACACCTTTATCTTTCTTTTTTCATCCCTACCTTCCTTTCTCCTTCTCTCATTTCCCTCTTCCTTCCCTTGTGGTTCGGGGGACCAAACCCCATGCATTTTTTAGAGGAAGAAGGGAAATGAAAAGACTCACAAGTGGTTACAAGCTCAAACTGAATAACTGTCTTCAGGTACCATTGTTAATCTTGGGTCCCTGCCCTAGCCACGCCCACTCCCATAACCTCTGACCCGCCCATCGCCATCTTGGGACCCCTCTCTCTCTTTCTGTCTCTCTCTTCTTTTATCTCTCCTCTCCTTTTATCTCTTTTTCTTTCTCCCCCTTCCTTAATAAATACTTATGGCTATTTCCTGTGTTTACGTGTCTGTTACCTGCCGCCACCGTGGGCCAAGGAAGCGTGCCCTCCTGTAGCCGCTTTCCCATGGCGGGCTCCGCCAGCCAGCCCGGGGGATCGTTTGTAGCCGCGTTCCCATGGCGGGCTCCGCCAGCCCGCCCGGGGGATCGTTTGTAGCCGCCCTCATGGCGGGCTCCCTCCACCAGCCCGCCCGGGGACCGTTTGCAGCCTCTCTCTAATTGTTTTTTAAGAATAACAACCATGAAGTCCACTCCTGACATTTGGAATTTCTGCAGTCATTATCGCGAATCTTTTTGTAGTGATTACTTTTTCTTATCACTGGCCTGGAAAGCAATTAGACGATGCTATTATGGTATGTTCTCAGAGTCAATCTCGCATAGGCATGGTTATTAGACTATGTCCCTTTATGTCCTCATCCAGGTAGCCCTGAACTGAAACTGACCTGCCTACCCACAGTCCTAACACAGCCTCTTCCCGTCCAGTGACTCAAATCAAAACTGCCACCTGTGTCACAGAAGGAGCTGTCAGCGCCCCTTGTGTTGCTGTGCTCAAAGGAACACCCTTCCAAAGAACAGTCCGTCATACTGGTGCCCCGTCCCACTGTGACCTGGCACACTTCAGCCCTCAGTGCCCTACAAAAGGCAACAGTTAGTCTGGGAGACCTGGTTGTGTGACCTTGGGCAACTTGTATGGATGTGTCCTCTTCATCTATAATCCGACAGTTACAGACAGGAGGGACATATTTGCTTCCCCAGTGTCGTCGAGGTAGAGTAAGTAAAGGTCTTCTAATAGTCTAGAATTTGGGGGCCATATTTTTATCCAACGACACACACACACACACACACACACACCTTGCCACAGGTCCCAAAGTGGCTGCTGGAAAGAAGAAAGTGACACTATGCCTCCTACCCTTCCCCATTTCCATCTTTCTGCTCTCTACGTCTCTCATCTCTAACTGCATGTGAGCATGTTTGCTTACATGTGGTGTGCTTATGTTTGTGCACGTGCATATGGGAGTCACAAGATGACCATGGGTGCCCTTCCTCAGGCACTGCCTACTTCATTTTTTTTATATTTTTTAATAGTTATTTATTTATTTATTTATGTTTTTATTTATTTATTTTGAGACAGGGACTCTTACTGAGCGCTAGGACAACCGGCCAGTGAACCCCCAGGATTCTTCTCAGCAGAGGATTGCACCACATGCCACTATGCCTGGCTTTTCTTAAAAAAAGAAAAAGTTGGATTCTTATAGGCCTATATTCTCTATGTGGTGTGACAGCCAAGTTCTCGGGCTGTGGTCAGTTTCCAAGGCAGTTACTTCTGACAGACAACCTGTGGCTACCTAACAAAAGGCTCAGGACAGGACTGCTCCTTCTCTTTTGTTATTGTGTAGATCACCTGGGAAGAGGTGTGCACTCCAAGCTGGTGAGTTACAGGTGTGAATGTACTCCCGCTTCCTCTGGAAAGAGAATATTAATGGGCTTCCACCTTGGTTTACCTGCGGGAATAAAAGGTGTTTGAATAATAACGCGGGTGATCCTCAGGAATGGAGGAAGCATGAGACTCCCTTCCAAAATCGCTGTGTGAACTGTGTCTCATTTTTTCCCATGCCTCCGCACCAGTCCAGTTAGGGAAAAGTAGTTTTATGTTGGGGCATCGGACCCCGACAGATTCCGAGAGATCCTCATGCTTATAAGGCAAACATTTACCACCTGAGCCACCACTTCTGTCCCCTCCATCCCTTTTTATCTCCCTTCTACCCACTTCCTCTTCCTTAAATCAATTCCAACACTTGAGGACTAATCCTTGATTCCTAAGTATGAAGACTTGGGAGAAGGTTAACATTTAAGAGTCAACAGCACACAGTGCAGACAATAGCATCTGCCAGTCTTCAGATTTCTCTGTGTAACCTGGGTTGGCATATAGCTTTCCCTGACCCAGACTCAAATACAAACTCTGGGACAGGGTTAAGCTACCCATATTCTCTGAAACCTAGTTCCTTCAAATATCTATAAGATAAATCGCTGTGCAGGCATGAGGATCCAAGTTTGGATCCTACCAGCCATGTGAAAAGCTGGGTAAAACCTGGTGTCAGTAACCCCAGTACTGTGAAGGGCAGAAGATGGCGGCAGAGTCACCTGGACATCCAGATTTGGTGGCAGAGCCCACCTCAGAGGAATGCAGGGGAGAGCAGCAGAGCCGGACACCCAACAATCTCCTCTGGCTTTCTCGTGTGTGTGAGCACACGCACACCTGCACGTGCAACACACACATACGCACAACAGATATTTAAGAGGTCACTAATGTGTAACACTAAAGATTCCATGCCGATGGCAAGCAAAATGGCTCAGCGGGTAAAGGTACTTTCCAAACATTGGCCTCTGACCTCCGCACAGGCATGTACCACAGAGCATGTGTTCTCATATACAAAATAAAGAAGCAAATGAAATTTTGTACAAATTTATGTAAAAGAAATTCAGAGCTCGATGTTATGCTCAGGGTCGTTGTCAACAGCAGCAAGGCCGAAGCAGGAGCTGTGCTCTTCCTCACGGACCACATCATGCTCTCCCCGCTCCGATTCTTGCCAGAGCTTATAATTTAAAGGCACACAAAAGGCTCTTGGGTGGTGAAGAGCGGGAGAAATTTGAAATGAGCCTGTTGGCTTTATTGGAAGAGTTTGGGATGAGTTCAGTGATGGGAGAAAATACAGAGTGTCACAGACCTCAGGGTGGCCAGCGGTGGCCTCAGATGATGATGCATGCTGGTTGCATAGAAACTCAGGTGAGCCCTGCATTGCAGTGAGAAGGCATGTCTGTCTTAGCAGAACCATTTCTTTTACAAGCAAATTAAACATGTGAGCATAATGAATAGCTCGCCAGTTCATCAGGGACATGGGAGGTTACACCATGAAAGCAGCAAAGAGCAATCCCGGTCAGTTTTGCTCCCATGATGTTCGTCAGGCAGGCACGGGGGTGTGAATAGACCAGCACAGTTGCTCCTCTATCTGTGCGCCTTCGCCATCCTAACATGGAAATATGCTTCCACAACAAGGGGACCGCAGAGGGGACATTGTGTGCTACTTCTCAATGGCAGCACTAAAGAAGACAGAGACTGACATTCAGGTCTGACTTGGTTCTAGGAAGCAAGAAACTAATGCCTATTCTCAGGAGATGACATAACATCCTGATGGCCTGTGCTGCTCTTGATGAATCCTGATGAAGCTGCTGTTTAGTAGAATCAGAGCCCATACATGTAAACGGGGCGTACATATGGCCAGCCTACTCGCATAGTGCAAGAGGTGGGAGGGAGGCCATCTAGATCACTTACAAAGCTGTCAGGTAGGCTTGCTGCTAAGAACCACCCCAAATTGCCATTGTTGGCCTTTGTTGCATGAACTGGTTTTGCTGTTGCTATTTTAATTTAAGCAGGTGCACCCATCATATTTGCTTTAAAATATTAGGGCTTGTAAATCACCTTCACCCATCACCGGAAGTCAGAGGACCCCACAATTTCCTCTGGGTTCCTTGGACCTGTTTTCCCCTCATGAACAGTTATTTGTTGACTCAGAAAGATGCCTAATATGGGGTGTTACCGATGACAGAATCCCAGGGTTTGGGGTCCACAAGTTTCTTGGTGCTGTGAAGTTAGGGTGTAAGTGGAGAGGGGGTAATTTTCAAAGAGGAATTCAGAAAAGCTATGAAGCAATTCAATTCGACTTTGAACCATGCATGTCCTCTGTATGCCAATGGCAAACCTAATTAAAGAGATTCCCGTAGCCTGCTCCACTGTCAGTAAGGACAACTGAAAGTAAGGCATTTGGGGGGGGGTGCTAGTGTTGGGGAGCCCACATTCAGTGAGCATCAAAGAAAGCAATGGGCTGAAGAAATGCCTGGCTCTTCCTCCCTGTGAGCAAGCAGTGAGCTAAGCACGGAGAGTAGCGACGTTAATTACATGTCTCCTTGTGAAGACTAACTCCCAGAGTGTCAAGGAAAACTAATGAGCACAAGCATAGCATCGCTCAAGACCGTCTCACCTGCCAAGCGCTTTACCAGGTTAGCTCATTAATCCACTCAGCCCTCATGTGAAGCTGCTAATTATTACTATGCCCAGTTCAAAGATGGAGCCAGTGAGCAGAGAAGAAGGAACTGCCTGGGATCCCTGGGCACATCTCAACCCTTTCTGCTCCACAGAACAGAGCGCGGGTGGCTGAGCTGTATAATTCTGCCTTCCCTTTGATCCCAGATCCACATGGAAATCAGCATCCCTGAAGCAGGGCAGGACATTGGTAGACTGAAGATTCTATGTGATTACTAGTTATTTCCCTCTAAAGCAATCATTACTTTGGAAAGTGCATGTGTTATGAATGATGTATACCTGGACCAGGTATAAGTGCATGGCACACTTATCCAAAAGAATAAATTAATTCAATCAGCAGATATTTAGCCCCTGCTTTCCATATTTCCAAGATTAAATCATGAACTTTATTTCAGTAGTAGGTTGATACATTATAACCAATTCAAAGTGGTTTCACTTTGAATTGGTTATAATGTTATTTTAGCTGAGTATCAGGATTTTCTAGAAACCATTTAAATGAATACTGTAATTGTATATTCCTTTTCACTTCAACTTTGCCTTCATCTGACTCCAGAAGTAACTGGTCATTTAATGCTGTGATCCATCAAAATCATCCCAAGTCCTAGAAGAGAAACCTTTTGCCCACTGTAGCCTGTGAACTTTTTCTGTGGCCATTTCTGGGACTATTGAATCAATCAGTCTCTCAGCACTTAGTACCTGAAGAGAGCAGGCATCCCTTAGTGGAATATCACTCTTAGAACTCTGGTGGCAAAAGAACCATAGTACAACTAAGGGTGCCTCTCTTGTCCAAGACTTGGGAGATAAAAGTTAAAATAATTAATGTAGAGCTCAATAAAACCAATAAAAAATATCCAGTAGTGTTCTTCAAAAAACTTAAATGATTTAAAAAAAAGTTAAAATGATTCATTTAAACTATCTATTTATTCTTATTTTGTGTGTATTATTGTTTTGTCTGCATGTATGTCTGTGTGGGGGTATCTAATCCCCTGAAACTGGAGTTGCAGACAGTTGTGAGTGAACTGTTATGTGATTGCTAGGAATTGTACCCAGGTCCTCTGGAAGAACAACTAGGGCTCTTAACTGCTGAGCCATCTCTCCAGCCCCAAAATGTCATTTTTCTAGAGATGAGAAAATAGATCAGTTGGTCAAGTGCTTGCCTTGCAAGCAGGAGGATCTGAGGTCGGTCCCCAGAACCCCTATCTTTAAAAAGCTGACCATGGGAGTTGGTGAGATGGGTTGGTAGTAGGTAAAGGTACTTGCTATCAGTCCTGATGTGCCAGGCTTGATTCCTGGAACCAACATGGTAAGAGGAGACAACCAACTCCCACACATTGTCCTCTGACTTCCACATGTGCACCGTGACTCAACTGTACACACACACACACACACACGACTGATAAAATGTTAAATGGTAGCATGTATTTGTAATCCATATATTAGGGAGGAAAGCCTGCTGTCCAGGCAGCCTGTCCTCTTTGGCAAGTTCCAAGTCAGTGAGAGACCCTGTCTCAAAGAAGAGGGTGGACAATGCCTGATGGTGTCCTCTGGTTCCCACACGTATGTGCATAGACACGTGCACCAGTACCCATACATACATGTGTCCACACACATGTATACCTACAACACAAATACAAATACACTCACTGAGAAATATTAATTTTGTAATAAAATCAGTAAGATTATGATGTGCTTACTCGAGTATAGGGATTGACAAGTGTCCATCATACAATGGGCCTTCAGCTTCCTCACTCTCTGGAAGGCCTTAAGGAATGTCAATGGTGCTACAGTGATCTACGGCTCCTGGATCAAAGATGCTGACTGACATTGTGTTGATGTCTTGTAGTGTCCAGTGGGGATGTCAAGTTTAGGAGCAGAAGAGACAGTTGTCACACATGCCGGGAAAGATATCAGTCCCATAAAGAAAGAATGTCTAGGTTGCTTTGTGGGGTGGAGTGGCCATTCCTGACATCATGCAGGCTGTTCCTAGTCCACTGTGATAGGCCGAGCACGTGATAATCAGCTGCCTGACTCCAGCCCCCACCCATTACTTAGTCCTCAGATGAGACCTTTAATGTTTCTAGGCCACCAATGTCTTTGTCTCTAAAAGAGAACAAAAAATGGTAATTTTTCCTGAGCTGATGGCAAGAACCAGAGGAAATAATCCACATAAGATATATCCCTGATCAAAGTATCCTATAATAAGAACCCAGTGCTGCCTGGATCTTAGAGTTTCAAAGGGCAGCATAATATTTAAAAAAGTGTTCTTTTCATTATCATGATTATTTTAAACTCTCTCATTCAGTGCCCTTAGTGTAAGATAATCTAATTAAGGGGAACAGTGTATGATGCAGGGCTGCATGTATCAGGGAAAAGTGAGAAAGTATTTGTTGATTTGGTTTCTTACCCTGTAGGTCTCTACAGAGATTGGGTAAATATCGTAGGATTTGTGTTATACCGAGGAAACCCATTACTTCCAGAATGAAATCGTGTGTGTGTGTGTGCGTGTGTGTGTGTGTGTGTGTGTTTGTGTGTGTGTTCTTGTGGGGGAAAGCCTGTGTTGTTCATCTACCTTTGAGACAAGGTCTCTCACTGGCCTGGAGTTCACCAACTGGGTAGCCAGTGAGTTCAGGGAGTCTCCTGTCTACTCTCCGAATCCCGGGATCACAGGTGAGCATCACCAGAGCTGTCTCTACGTGGGCCCTGGGATCAGACACAGGTCCTGATGCTTGCAGGGCAAGCCCTTCGCCAGCTGAGCCACCTCCCTGCCCTGCTGCGGGATGTTGAGTCATACGCTTCATCTGTACTGACTAGAGGTCGATTTTGGCAACCCCACATCTCTCCAGATGTGAAAAGTGTTCTGGGTTGGGGAAGAGAGGGAAATCAAATAGTCCTCAACTACGAATCACTGATTATCCCTCAAGGACTTTTTGTTAAAGTCAGGAAGAATTTGGAAAGGTGCCTGAAGTTTATTAGTAGTTGTTTTTGGTAACATATGATTGAACCAGCGAACAAAGAATTTTATTTCTGTTTCATTTGATGCTGGGAACTCCTGGTGAGTGCTATGTTCTGCATGTGTACTAACACTTGAAAAAGCACTGAGCAGAAAAATCTGTGTGAAAAATGTTTCCCCAATGATTAATGATAGAAATCCAATACACTCATGAAAGAAAAATAAATGAAGGAGGAAAAATTCATATTTTCATACTTCAGAGTGCACATTCATTTAACCAACCTTAATATCTTTTCTAATCTTGAAGAGACTTCAAGAAATGTAATTGCAAATATAGTCAAAAGTTAATTACACTATTATAAATTATATCCTTTTACCACTCCCTGGGGAACACCAGGAATTTGAGGGTGAGTGGATGTGTATAAAAATACATTTTGAAGTTAATAAATGATTTACATCATCAAGGTGGCATAAATACAAATTTTCACACTGAGTCAGTGAAATGATCAAGAGCAAATTTTCTTCTTTGGAATTCCTAGGGCACATTTGAGTTGGGGCCTTGCTATAGCTGCGTATGACAAAACCCTTCTTATCTGAGTGACTCAGTGCCTGGAGCAGGCAGACAGATGCAGTTAGCAGAACAAAAGAATGCAAAGATGATGTCATCACTGCGAGTCTGCAAATAAAATCCAGGCTGAACTGAGAAAGGGCAGGTAATTGAAGCACAAGAACCCGACATATTAAAAATTATTTTTAGTGATTTATTATTATTAAAGATTTTTTGCATATGTATGCTTATGCTGTGTGTACGCATGCTTTTGTGTGTTAATGCATGCATGTGTACGTACATATAGAAGCCCAAAGGAAGCTGAGGCAGTTTTTCAGTTTCTACCTATCCTGTGGTGGCCTCTGTTTATAGTCACATTTCAAGAGTGTTAAAAATATCACTACATTTTAATTGACTACTAAAGACAGTTGCCTGCTAAGCATATGCCTTTGGAATAAGAGCCATGAAACTGCCATTGAGGAAATTTTCTATGATTTGGTTAAAGTAACTGAAGGGCAAGAATGAAGAACCCCCAAACACTCCCATTTCCCTGCTTAAATGACCGCAGGTGAGACTGTAAATCGTGCTGCTATAGCTCTGGGGTGATGTGGGGGGGACAAGGATGTGGGTTGGTGACTGAGAGTTAGGTGTGTGCACTATCATATAGCGCCACTGTAAGGCCAGGGAGCTGGCTTTTTAGGTAATGTGCTTGCTATGCCTAAAGACCTGACTTCAAATTCCCGAGAATGTATGTGAAAAGTCTGGGCATGGCGATACATACCTATCATTCCATAGGAAAGCAGAGACCAGAGGATCCCTGGGACTTAAGCTTGTCTCAAAAGATAAGGTAGAGTGTGATTGAAAAGTTACATGATATTGATCTCTGGTCTACACATGCACACACACACACACACACACACACACACACACACACGTACCCCCTCCCCCCACTCACACAAGCACATGCGCCCATACACATACACACACATACACATACACACTCTCTCTCACTGCTAGCCAGAGTCAGGAAAGAGCATACACAGGCTGGTTGTCTTCAACCACTTTATAGAAGTCTTCAAATCTTTTATGGTCACATTCCTTCTTCATTGCTGCTATGACATCATCACAGACTTAGTAGCCTAAGGACACACATTTAACATCTTACAGTAGCATAGGGCAGAGGCCTGTCATGAGCTCAGACAGAGCTGTGAGCTTTAGGGGAGAATGTTTCCAGCCTCCACAGCCCCCTCACGGCTTGCCTCGTGGTCCCTGTCTTCATTTTCGAAGTCAGCACTGTGCCTCTCTCTGGCCTTACTTCTGTTCTCACATATCTTTCTCTGATCTTCAACTAGAAAATGTTCCCATGCTTCTGAGGTGATTCTGCTGGCCATGTAGCTGAGCTGGCCATGAGTTCATTGGCAACCCTCCTGCCTCAGCCCCTCAAATGCTAGGATAATAGGTATGTGCCATCATGCCTTGATAAATCTTTAAGCTTAAATATATTTGCAAAGTGAAGATGGCTTTGAGATGCTAATCTGATTAAGTTAAGGGTTAATAATTATAAACTAACAGTGATTAATTAATAATAATGAAGGGACCATCATTAAGGGAATCAGTGATCTGGTCTCAATGATTTCAGTCATTAGTCACCGTGCTGTAACAGGCGCTGAGCTGGTGGCCTCTCTTCTGCTGAAAAGGAGGCTGAACATTTAATTGAGCAGCCACAGGCATTCTGAGAACCTGGTCTGGACATCCATCCTGGGTGGGAAGAGGCTCTCTCAGTGCAGACAGGCACTGCCCAGTTATGGGTGGGAGAAGAAGGTAGGGAATGACTTCACGCTCTTTGAATCCTGACTGCTGCCTTCATCTCCTACCCTTGTATGTCAGAACACCAGGTTCTGACACCTTTAGACACCCTAGGACCGGCATCCTGTCCCCTCCTGTTTGGCCTATGCTGAGCTATTACTGATTATGATTAACTTTTGACTTTATTGGTCATGAAATGTCTAGACATGGGCTGAGGCCTGTTATCAGCCCTCTTTCTCTATATTGAGATGCCCTGGTATAAGACTTGGCAGCCTCTGTAACCACATGTGCCAGTTCCCTTAACTGTCTCTCCTAGTTCTCCATACCCTAATGTCTGTTCCGCGGGAGAACCTTGGCCCAACTCTGTTTGCCACATAAGGCAGCATACTGAGTCTGAGATTTAAAAAGGTTCTTCTGGGGAAGCCAGAATCTTCTCTACCACAATGGTCCATGATCTGAAAGCCCCTGAGTCCTGGATCCATTCATGTACTTTAATGGGGGAAATTCCCCCTCCCAGACCTAAGCACTGCAGCGAGCATCTGGACATAGTCAGATAAAACCAACAGACACAATTTTACCTGCTGCACATTCACCCTGTGAACCCATTATTGGTTTTAACCATTCACCTAGCAAACTCCCAAAGGTTCTCCTGAGAATGCTGTTAGGGCAAGTGCTAGCATGTGGCTATGTTCCGTGACTGCTTCACAACAATAGATTTCAATGCTTGGGTATGGAACAACTTCTACTCAAACAGTGTTATGATTTAACAACTAGCTTCCACACACACACACAAAAAAGCCACTTGGAAGAGAGTGAGGCATTTCTCAGACATTCTGAAGGATGATCTGCACTTTGAAAACTGTACTTAAGTACATTTTAATTTGTAATGTAAAGCTCTCTGAAACTGCAGAGTGAACACAATAGTAGCATTTATTATAAAGTGCTTTATTATAAAAAAATCATTTCAGTAGAACTTATATAGTAATTGTCTTTGTACATTTATAATTATTTTAAATTAACAATTAGGCTTAGCAATGAAAAAAGTTCCTTTACCCAACTATTTGGTAAGACATTCAGAAAAAATTTACTACACTGATAAGCTTAAGAGAGTCTCTGCTGCAACAAGAAATAAATCCTAATACCTCAAAAATCAAATATATATTTTTATCATGAAAAGCCTGGTATGGCTTAAGTAGCCTTATGCCATCTCACAGCTGTATGACAGGAAAAGTAACCGAAGAGGTCATGCTAGTTCTTAACTTTCTCAACTAGAAAGTGATACATAATTTCATAGAACCGCTGACTAGACATAGTGACTTGAGTAGCCCCAGTTCAAAGGAGCCTGGGTAATTTAAGAGAGGGTATGCATTGCATAACAATTTCCTTCAGAGTTGAAATGCTCCATCTTGGAGAGAAGCTTATTAAGACTCAGGATGCTCTAAAGTAGTGGTTCTCAACCAGTAGGTTACGACCCTTTCACAGGGGTCATATATCAGATATCCTGCATACCTGATATTTACTTTACAATTCCTAACAGTAGCAAAAGTACAGTTATGAAGTAGCAACACAATAATTTTTTGATGGTGGGTTATCAGATCAGGAGGAACTGGATTAAAGGGCCATAACATTAGAGAACCACTGTTCTAAAGGAAGCCTAAGACTCAAGAAATTCTCAGAGTAGGTTTGCAACGACTCAGAAAGTTAACAACTCACAAGTCTCAGGAAACCCCTGAAAATGAAAAGATGTGCAAGCCCCCCTCCATCCTCAAGGTATATAAGCTTTAAGAGCTGCCAAAGATTCTCCAACGGGGTGATCTACCTCTAAGTTCTATAGAGAGAGTTCCAGGGCTCCAGTTTTTGTGAGTTTCCATCCAGGCTGGGGTGGGATTTCAGTGATGCAGCTGTCTTTCAGCCATCCATTCTCCTGAGGGCAACTCCTCATGCCTACTCCTGTAAGTGATTCCAGTAACCTTCACCAGGATGGACTTTGGAGTATCATTACCTCAGCCTGTCATTCCTGTCTGGGTTGCAGAGATGTTTGTTCTCATCATCCCAGGGTACAGTAAGGGCCATTTGTTAAGGACCACTGCATTTTACCACTGTCTCTTGCTTCCTTGTCATTCACTTACTTTGCTGTATTATGAAAGATGAGCAAAGAGCGGGAGAAATAAATCTGCATCTAAGTTAACCAAGATGTTCCACCCCAACACCTCCTCCCATGTTCTGCCACTTGGCAGCTTTGTGGTTTTCTGAAAGTCAGATCATTTCTCTGCTCTCAGACAGTTTCCTGAGGTTCTCTAGTGTCACTAACATCCATAAAAGTCATAGGAATTTAAGGCATGACACTCTGAAGCCAGACCACGTCTTCCACTGGTTGCTTTCCTTTAGGTGGTTAGTCATGTTGGAGCACTCTAAGCCTATTCTTCACGGACGGGGTTAAATTCCACTGTCTCTGAAATGTCTGAAGTTAACACATGAATAAATTTAACTTACAAATATTTGACCCAAATAGACACCTTGATATTTGAAATTCCATACTATGTCCTTTGTAAAAACATCTTCTCCCTAGGGACTATGAAATAAATGATTCTGTTCCCCTAAAAGATGCATATAATAAATACCAGTTCTCTAGGCTACAGATGCCCCATTTTTTTGTTCATCTCTGATCAAATATTTAACCTTTGTTTCTTAGCCATAACACTTACTTTTCATCAAATTCCACAAAATAGCTTTTCAAATCAAGTAGTAAAACAGGCAGTACAAATTCCCACAAGCTGGTAATATGATACACACACACACACACACACACACACACACACGGGGCAGGGGATCAATCCTGATTGCTTTTTCAAGTTAAAACAGCTTGGGAGAGGTGAGGTTTAACCTTTTCATAGATTCTTCCAGGCCCAGGTACTATATGAAGACATGGCAAGAGCCATGATAGAGACTAATCCCATTATCTGCAACTGTGACTCAAGAGCCCTTGCTTGTATCAGGGGATCTGATTGCTTTGGGAAGAACTGGAAGGGAGAATTTGCTCCTTTAAGAAAGCTCATGAGTCTCAAGATTTATGACTTGTCATAGAGAAACTTTGATGGTCCAGACATTCAACAATACCTTTAATCCCAGCATGTGAGAGGTAGAGTCAGGTGGATCTCTGTGAGTTCAAGGCCAGCCTGGTCTACACAGTGAGATCTTGTCTCAAAAACAGCAACAACAACAACAACAAACAAACAAACAACCTTTTGAACTCTTACTAGTTTTGAAGGTTTGACTAGAGCAGGAGAAAACCTATAGGTTTGGGGAGGAGAATTTAGAGGTCCGTTCTTCTTTCTCTTTGATAGTTATGATTACTATTGTTTACTAATGATGTGCTTCCAGGGTGGTATGCATGAATCTATTTTACAGTTCAAAACTAAACATCCTGGAACACAGAGAAAAAGGTCATTCTCTTCAGGTCACACTGTAGTTGATCTACGCTTGTTTTTTTTTTTTTTCCCCACTACATTATTTTGCCCTAAAAGAGGCATGGTTCACTATGAGGAGTGGGGAGGCTATGGAAGACCTCCATGGTGTGAAACCATGGAGAAAGGATAAAGGACATCATGACCTTGGAAAGCGGCTACAGTTGCCAGCATGGTATGACTTCAATGCACAGCTTAGGAATGGAGCCAAGACTGGGAACTGGGAACCCCCTAATGTCTTTTTCTATGATTGGAACCACAAGTTCCAAACCTCAACCAAGGAGGAGTTGGAGAAAGGAAGGGCTAACGAGGATCCCATTTTAGAAACCTGATAATTAGCACACGTTTGCATCAAAGGGATCTTGTCCAGCTCAACTCCAAGCCCAGTATGCACCTGTAGCATCCTAGGATTGGCCAGGCAGGCAGGTCAGGGTACACCAGAGCTGTTCCCAGGGACGACTGAACACTTCTTCTTCATGGCCCTCCTTTCTCCTATTTTGTGTTTCCACGTGAATGCTGAATCAGGTCTTATTCCTGCTCCTGGGATTAGAAATGGGATTTTAATTTCCAGGTTAACTCTGCTTCTTTCTCAGTGTTAAGTCTCAGAACATTCTAGAAGGTCTGCTCTGTTTCCTATAGTCTTAGGTAGGTTTCCTCCTGTCCTGGCTAAACCTTCAAAACACAGGTCCTAACTCCAACTGCCGGCTCTTCCATCCTGTCTCCACAAGGTCATCTAGCTCCTCCCTGGCATCTCAGCCCCTCCCAAACAAGACTGACAGTGTAAATCCACTGGAAATATCCTCTGTTGCCATGGCACCGTGTCAGGCAGCACAGATGAACAGTGTATCGGGATTTGGAAAGCATCTTACTGTGGCTTTTAATCTGACTCTTCAGACACTGTGCATCTCTGTGAACAACCGTGTGGTCGATGTCCTGATAATCATGTATTTTGTCACTGTGACTAAATACATGGCAAGAAGCGATATAATGGAGGAGCAGTTAATTTGCACTCAGGGTTTGAGATGACAGAGGCCAGTGTTGCTGTGAGCTTGACTCCTTACAAGAGGCTATGGCTGCAGTGGACCAGAAACAAGAGAGCTTGGACCAGGGCTAGAACTGGGGCTAGACTGCACTAGGACAAGCCTGTCACCGCTCCACCCCCTTAGTGACCCACTTCCTACATCTAAATCCCAACTCCTAAAGGTTTCACCTCCTAAAATAGCACCACCAGCTGGGGACCAAGTGTCCAAACACACGAACCTGTGGGGGACTCTTTGCAACTATACCATAACAGTGGCCATTTGAATAAGTCTCTGCAAATACATCAGACACCATAAAGAAAGGGGGTAGAAGAGAAGGGAACAAAATGTTCCCAAGAGCAGAGAATAAGGCCATGGGGCATTTCACTTAACATTGCTGAAGTTACTTCAATTTGTTTTGAAGTTTAACCAGACCGCAATGCAATGAATTGATGGATAAATGTAAATATTTATGAATTTAGGTAAAATTAATTTTTCCTATCAGAATTCCACTTCTGGTCATATTGTCATTATCATTATTATTGCAGTTATTATTTTGGGGTTCAGAGCATTGTGCATACCAGGTAAATGTTCTATCACTGAGCTAGCTCCCCAGCCCATTCCTGGTCTTTAAAACTCAAAAAAAAAAAAAAAAAAAAAAAAAAAAAAAAAAAAAAAAAAAAAAAAAAAAAAACCAGAGATGAAGAGACCTAGCTCTTGTATTGACTTTGCAGTGTTTGACCTTGGTCAAATCACATGACTTTTAGGGGCTGTTCTTTCCTGCAGAGAAAGAGCATACCATTTTAGTTAATTTGTGAGGTCTCGGCTCTAAACTTAATGCCAGAATTGCTAAGTTTCATGGCCATCGGCTTTAGCACACTGGCCATCCCAGGATGCGGACAGCTCATGAGAGATACACACAGCGGAGAAGCGAATGTGACCAGTTTGACAAGCAGGCAGAGTTGTGACCCAATATGGACACTTCCTCTAGGGAGTCTCCCTGAGACTTCCACAAAAGCCACTTGGCGCAAATCCTGCCACCCAGCATTTGCTTTCTGATGGCTTCTTGGAAAAGTTATTCAGAGGGCAGAATCTCTTCAGAGTGTCTTAATGAGCGAGGCCCTACTCGAGAGGCCACGCAATGCAGGAACTCAATGCCCTCATTTCAGAGTACAAACTTATCCCTTTGGCCCTCTGCCTCTGGCTTCTGTCCCTGCCCTGGCAAGTTCAAAGTGGGATAAAACTGCACAGGAAAGACCTAGCCTTGGTGTCATGAGCATTCTCGTCCTTGAGACAGGAGGAAAAGGTGAGAAAGGGACTACAGGGGTCCTTGGCCACCACCTGCTTCTCTGAAGGGCGAATCCTTGACCTTTCTGAGGCTGCGTGCCCTACTCTTTCCTCCTCTAGTTCCCACCTCTGGTGGGGTGCAGGAGGCAGGAAGGCTAAGCGATATCCAGGGTTGTCTGGGAGAAATGAGGACTGCATGCACTCCTTGTCAAACTCCCAATTCTATGGTGAAATCTCATCTCCCAAGAGTACTGTATTCGAAGATGGGGCTTTGGATTATGACACCCCCCAAAAGAGGGGTCCCCAGAGAGCTTCCCTATCTCTTACACCACGTGTGAGGAAGTGAGCTCTAACCAAAATCTTCCAGTGATTTGCTTTTGTACTTACCAACTTCGAGAACTATGAGGAATAAACACATTACTTAAGCCATCCCATTTGCAGCCTCTTGTTACAATAGCCTGTGATGGTTAATCTTGATTGTCAACTTGTTTAACGGGGAAATGTCTATAATTAATAGGACACCTGCTAGGTGTGTCTATGGGGGCATTTGCAAGGAAGACTGATGCGTATGAGTGGAACTAAAAGCACCAAAGCCTGCCTTGACTGTGGGGAACATGGTCCAATGGGCTGTAGGCTGAGTTGAATACAAGTGTGGAGGAAGAAGCCAGTTGCTGCACCACACAAACCCAGCCCTTCACAAGTAAA
Source organism: Alexandromys fortis (assembly GCF_014885135.2). Lineage (NCBI taxonomy): Eukaryota > Metazoa > Chordata > Mammalia > Rodentia > Cricetidae > Alexandromys > Alexandromys fortis. The sequence goes on along the minus strand of NW_026067951.1, from coordinate 1,543,399 downwards.
TGCACGTACTGCTGTTGCCACCATTGCCTACAGTGCACTACCGGTTTCTTCAGCCCCTCAACCTGACACACACCAGTGGATCCAGATGGACCCCATGCCTTCTGCTTTGGATGATAGCTGTATCATTGTGCTCCCTTGCTCTGAGGCGTCCAGCTTCTTAGACTAAGTCCCAGATCCCTGTCTCTGGCTCTGCAGCTTGCAGACAGCTATTGATGCTTGTCTCGGAGAGATGGAAGATGCTTGGATGGAATGTGTACTTCTCCCAACTCACAAGTCTACCCATTGAAACCCTCCTAACTCCCCACTGGACGAGCCAAGTTCGAAAATATCCCAATTGCAGGTTCTATTGTGTTCTTCCAGATAACCTGGTGAACACGTGGCCTAAGCACCCTAACACAAGGAAGTCAGCTTAAAGGGGAAGGGGGGAGGGAAAGAGGGTCACACACGGAGAGAGACAGAGATAGAGACAGAGAGATACACAGAGGCAGAGACAGAGAGAGAAAAGAAAGACAGAGAAGAGAAACCCCTCAGCAAATGAGGACAATAAGGAGGCAAGCCCTCCCCCCAGCTTCTCCACCCTTGCTTTTCTATCCCTCCTAGCCTTTCCTCTCTGCTGCCAAGGGCCTAGCATGCTACCTGTGACATTGACTTTATGATAAATTGGTGCTCCACATTTCAAGTCAGTTTGAAATAAGCCCTCCCTCCCCCTATCCCAAAGGCATGGATTGGCCATGTGGGGTTCTATTCTTAGGTCACTCAGGAACTAAATCTAAGGAGTAGTCACTTTTTATTAAAACTGCCTTTGTAGGAATTTAACAAGTGACCAGTAGTACAGTAACTATTTGTTACTTTTCTCACCAGAGTGGCAAAGCTCCTGACAGAGAGAGGCGAGCTAAGAGAGGAAGGATTTGTTCTGGCGTGAGGCTTAAGGCGATGCGGTCCATCATGATGGGAAAACGTGGCAACTGGAGAAGCGTGTGTCACAAAGCTTGGTTAGATCTGGGCAAATCAGGGTGCAGAAAGCTCAGGCTGGAACCAGAGCCGGATCAAATCTTTCACTCTCAAGAGCCAGCGCTGCAGTCTTATTGCTGCCTGCTTCCCCAGACAGCACAACCAACTGAAGAGCAAAACTCCGAACACCATAATCCAATAGGAGATACTTCACATCCAAACCCTAAACCACAAACCACAGGACCACCTGTGTCCAGTCCTTAGCACTCACATTACAAGTGCATGCTACCATGGCTGGCGTTTTTGTGATGGTTTTGGGAACCAAACTGAACTTGTGCTGTTCAGCGAGCATTTTACCAACCAAGCCATGTACCCCACCCTGCTAGAAGCTTGTCTTTCAGAATCCTTTCTTGGAATACACAAGGCTAGTTTTTTAAATATATATATATATATATATATATATTATTTTATTTTATTTTATTTTATTTTTTTAACTAGAGCAAAAGCCCCAAGAAGTGTCATGGGTTCAGTGGATCTATAGCTAACACTGGGAAAGACTCGCTGGCCCCTGGCTGGAGTTTGAATGAGTGCTTGTGTTTTGCACTTGATCATGTAAAGTAGGCAGCACATCCTTTTCCTCCCAGAGCTCAGTCTGATCTAATGAAGCAATCAGCTTCTTCTTGTCTGACAAAAGTTACAAAGAGACCAGAGCTGGGAGAGCAGGACTGCAATCTTTTTACCTTTTCTATTTCGCTTTTTAATCTTGTGTTCTTAGGAAGAAATATATGGCTTTCTTTCTCCTACTTAATTGTGGCTTCATGTCTGTCCCTCTTCCTTTTCTCTCTAGTATTGCGCTCCCTTGGTTCATCACTCAAGGAAAACATGGGCATTTATTTTTTCTAACATAGCTAGCTGAGCCACAGGAAATTTTAGGGTGTGCCCACCACCTGGCTTAGCCTCCATTGCAATGACCTTGCTCACACTGATCCATGGGTATTCAGAGAGTGTGAGGCAGATTCAACCTAAGCCCATTGTCTTAGTCTGTTTGCTGTTGCTATAACAGAACCCCACAAACTGGCTTCTTTATGAAGAAAAGATTCAGGGCCGGAGAGATAACAGGTGGTAAACTATCTGATATGCAACATGAACATCTGAGCTGGCATCTCTGGGACTTATGTAAAAAAATAAATAAAAAGCTGGGGATAATGGAGCACACCACACTGGAGTGGTACAGACAGGTGGACACCTGGGACTTATTTGTCACCTAATGTCACCTTAGCGTAACCTAATGAATGAGTCCCAGTGAGAAACCCTGTCTCAGAAAACAAGATGACTGTATTGTAGGAATGACAGCTGAGGTTGACCTTTAATCTCCACACACACACGAGCACAAACAAGCATGGGCAATACACATACATTACTTTTATATACCACATACATGTATACATATGTACACAGAGAGAGAGAGAGAGAGAGAGAGAAAGAGAGAGAGAGAGAGAGAGAGAGAGAGAGAGAGAGAGAGAGAGAGAGAGAATGTATTGATATATTGATGTAGCTCACACCTCTGGAGGCTGGCAAGCCCAAGAGCATGCACCTGCATCCAGCAGATCACATCATATCACAGCTGACAGTGAAAGCTGTGCATGAGTCAAACAAGAGAATGTGCGGAGAGAGCAGACCACTCTTGCCACCTATAATCCATCCCCGCAACAACAGCATTGCTCCTTCTGAAGGCTTCTGCCCTCAGCATTATTCTCCATGGATCCCACCCCTCAAACCTGCTTCACTGGGGTTTGTTCCTCAACTAGGAATTGAGGGGAACTGTCCAAGCTCACATACCTATATCAACCAGATGATTTCCTGAAAGCCATGGTGTTTTTCAGCTTTAGTGAAACATAAACAGAGTCTGTACTGACTGATTATAATGTCTGCTTTCCACCCTCCCATGAATCCCAGAGGCAGGATGTTGTGAGTTTAGAATGTAGGTAGGCATTGGGTAGATTCCCGATGGTGAGCCCTTACTTCATGGTCAATCTGTTCTCAATCTGATCTCAGTCCTTGCAAACAACTTTCAGAGAAGGCCTATGAATTTTCCGAAGGTCAAAAACAAAAGAACTTATTAAACATGCCATTGTCTTCGAGTCTGGCTCAGTCCTATGTTTGTAACCACTATATACCCTTTCTATCTTATCCATGCCACATCTTGAATGGGAGGACACTATATTCCACAGAATAAAGACTGTTTACCACACCAAAATAAATCAGTGGTAGAATAAGTTAATCTACCCCGGGCTCCTGACTTCTGATTTCATTCCTATTCCACTATATACAATGAGGGATGTGCTGGGGAATGAAAGTTGTGGTAAAGAGCAATTTTGCACTCTAACTCGAGAAGCATTCAACAGGGATGTACAGGCTGGGGAAGGGCAGCTCAGGTTGGACTCACTGAGCAGACTGTTCCAGGTGAAGCTAGCAGACTACTTAGATCACTCTCTTGTTGGCAGCCAAGATTAACTAGCAGTTGTGATTAATACATCCTTTCCGAAGTCTCCAGGCAAGTCCTCTAATAAAACGAGTAACTGTCCCACTAAAGCCACGGAGAAGCTGTAGATTAAGCAGAGATGGGAGGAACAGAAAAGAATTCTAACAGTCCAGGAATCAGCGCTGAGGAGAATGTCTTTGCTCACTAGTCCCAAGGCTAACTGGTGAACCAGAGTCCCCAAAAATATTTTGGGAAACTTCTAGGACGAAAAGATAAAAACAAAGCACAAATAACAAACTGACAGATCAACAGAGCTCAGACCACAGGTCAGAGGGAATCCTTGTAACTGGAAAGACTGAGTTGAAGAGAGTTGAAAGTGGGATGGGACAGGGATGATGATGAGAGCAGGTGGGAGAGGGTTGATGAGTGCAGGTGGGACAGGGTTGATGATGAGTGCAGGTGGGACAAGGTTGATGATGAGTGCAGGTGGGACAAGGTTGATGATGAGTGCAGGTGGGACAGGGTTGATGATGAGTGCAGGTGGGACAGGGTTGATGAGTGCAGGTGGGACAGGTTTGAGGAGTGCAGGTGGGATAGGGTTGTGGAGTGCAGGTAGGACAAGATTGATGATGAGTGTTTTAGGGACACGGTTGATGATGAGTACAAGAGGGACAGTGTTGATGAGTGCAGGTGGGACAGGGTTGATGATGAGTGCAGGTGGGACAGGGTTGATGATGAGTGCAGGTGGGACAGGGTTGATGATGAGTGCAGGTGGGACAGGGTTGATGATGAGTGCAGGTGGGACAGGGTTGATGATGAGTGCAGGTGGGACAGGGTTGATGATGAGTGCAGGTGGGACAGGGTTGATGATGAGTGCAGGTGGGACAGGGTTGATGATGAGTGCAGGTGGGACAGGGTTGATGATGAGTGCAGGTGGGACAGGGTTGATGATGAGTGCAGGTGGGACAGGGTTGATGATGAGTGCAGGTGGGACAGGGTTGATGATGAGTGCAGGTGGGACAGGGTTGATGATGAGTGCAGGTGGGACAGGGTTGATGATGAGTGCAGGTGGGACAGGGTTGATGATGAGTGCAGGTGGGACAGGGTTGATGATGAGTGCAGGTGGGACAGGGTTGATGATGAGTGCAGGTGGGACAGGATTGATGATAAGTGCAGGTGGGACAGGGTTGATGATGAGTGCAGGTGGGACAGGGTTGATGATGAGTGCAGGTGGGACAGGGTTGATGAGTGCAGGTGGGACAGGGTTGAGAAGTGCAGGTGGGATAGGGTTGAGGAGTTACAGGTGGGACAAGGTTGAGAAGTGCAGGTGGGACAGGTTTGAGGAGTGCAGGTGGGATAGGGTTGAGGAGTGCAGGTGGGATAGGGTTGATGAGTGCAGGTGAGACAGGATTGATGATGAGTGCAGGTGAGACAGGGTTGATGAGTGCAGGTGGGACAGGGTTGATGAGTGCAGGTGGGACAGGATTGATGATGAGTGCAGGTGGGACAGGGTTGATGATGAGTACAGGTGGGATAGGGTTGAGGAGTGCAGGTGGTACAGGGTTGAGGAGTGCAGGTGGGATAGGGTTGAGTAGTGCAGGTGGGATAGGGTTGATGAGTGCAGGTGAGACAGGGTTGATGATGAGTGCAGGTGAGACAGGGTTGATGATGAGTGCAGGTGGGACAAGGTTGATGATGAGTGCAGGTGGGACAAGGTTGATGATGAGTGCAGGTGGGACAGGGTTGATGATGAGTGCAGGTGGGACAGGGTTGATGAGTGCAGGTGGGACAGGTTTGAGGAGTGCAGGTGGGATAGGGTTGTGGAGTGCAGGTGGGACAAGATTGATGATGAGTGCAGGTGGGACATGGTTGATGATGAGTACAGGTGGGACAGGGTTGATGAGTGCAGGTGGGACAGGGTTGATGATGAGTGCAGGTGGGACAGGGTTGATGATGAGTGCAGGTGGGACAGGGTTGATGAGTGCAGCAGGTATGACAGGGTCGACGAGAGCAGGTAAAAGACGGCAGGGATAAATTTCTTCACTCTCTGATAGAACATTCACCATTACCAGAATTCAAAATTCAAATGAAAGGCCTCTGGACAAAATCAACAAGAAGAGCCACCTTCTTTGTTTGGCTGCTCTCAGACTGGCTATTACCCACTTGGTAATGGGCATGGCCCTTTGCTCAGCCTGGGGACACTGTTTAAGGCACCAGAAGATGTGATGTCTTGAAGTTTGACATAGCATTAACGTACGTCCTCCAGAGAGGACTACAAAAGCTGAAGTCCAGACATTGTTGCTGGAGAGTTAAGAGCTTTGTCTGCAAAGGATACTGGTGGCTCTCATGAGTTTCAGTTTGAGTCAAAAGTGCAAAGTCATCAAATCCAAAGGGATTATCACACAGCAGCATCTGCAGAGGCAGCACTTGCTAAAATGTCATTCACTCAGCATCTTCTTGAAGCCTAACTTCCAGTTACCTCTATCCTCGGATTTGGATTTGTAATAAAAGCTACCTTTAATTGACAAAGATATTGGATCCAAATGGCTTCAGATCAAAACGATATCCAGCAAGCACTGCAGTTGTTAAAACAACATTGTAAATAACAAAGCTTGTCACTGGGAACACTATGACCAAAAAGCAAGTTGGGGAGGAAAGGTTTTGGGGGGCTTATACTTCCATATTCCTGTTGAAGGAAGTCAGGACAGTAGGGGAGGAACCTGGAGGCAGGAACTGACGCAGAGGCCATGGAGGATTACTGTTTACTGGCTTGCTTCCCAGGGCTTGCTTAACCTTCTTTTTATAGAACCCAGGACCATCAGCCTAGTGATGACACCACCCACAGTGGACTGGGCCCTCTCTCATTGATCACTAATTAAGAAAATGCCCCACAGCTGGATCTTACGGAGACATTTTCTCAGATGAAGCTCCTTTCTCTCTGATGACTCTAGCTTGTCTCAAGTTGACATAAATCCAGTCTATCCAGGACCTGAGTTCAGAAAACCACATTAATGCTGGGTAGATGAGCAAACTCACTCCTAATTCCAGCCTTGAAAGGCAAAAACAAGATATTCTCACAGTAAATTGTCTACCAGACTAGCCATACGGGCAAGCTCTGAGTTTGATTGTGAGACTCCGCCTTATTGAATAAGGTAGAAGAATGATCATGGATGTTTCCCAGTGTCAAACCCAGGCTTCTGCATACGTTCTCATGCATATGCATACACATGCTAAAAAGGGCATGTATATATACTTGAAAATGGAAAGAGAAAAAAAATACATAGCAATCTAATTACATGCTTATTTTAATCTCTTTTCCACATATATGTAAACATTGTATTCCACATATAGATGAACAGGAGTGGTAGAGCAAATACCAGAGGAAATAGACAATTAAAAATACAAAGCAAGGGAACTTTGTAAGTTGACTTCATCTATTTGTATTCAACACTTGAATATTTTCATAATGAACATATTTCATTATGTTGTAGCCAATTTTCTCACTGCTCATAATGACAAGAGTTCCTTTGATTGTGTGTCATGTTGACCTTCATTTGTTTATTTATAACTTGCAGTGTTTCAATAACTTGGTTGGTTCTGTAAATTTGCCCAGGAACTGATTCTGCTTCTATACCAAGTAAGAATATTTTGGAGTCAGATAAAACAACACTAATCCTGGGCAAGTTAACCCCTATGATAACGGTAAAAATTAAACATATCTCTTCTTCAATGGGGACTCCATGAGGAGTTAAGCACTGAGCCAGCCAAGGGATGAACACAGATGGCCTTGCTTCACCCTCTGACACATCATGGATAAGTACAGTATTAGACTCATTTCCCACTTTGCTGAAGAGGAGACTGACATTGGGCTAGTTAAGTGACTTGCTGTTGGTCAAATGAATAACTGGGAAGCAAAGGCAAGCCCCAAATGTGCCACTGTATTTACCTCTCAGTTCCCTCTAGTGAAAAGTGTAGGCAGGAAGATTCAACTCACAGGACTGTTGTAAAATTTAAATGAGGTTGCATACATCACCAACACCAAAGAGGCTGGGCACAATAGCTACCTACTTGAGGCTGCTAAAGTGACCAGTACTGTGACTGTTACTACTACCACTAAATGGACCATTCTTGTGTAAACTTAAAGCCAAATAACACTTTGAATAATGATGGTGGTAACTTGAATTTGTAACAACAATGAGAGAAATCAATTAACAAGTCTTGTTATTGACTAAATATGTTAGAATCTTCAGCAAAAATATCTATGAGTAGTTATGGTCATTTTGTTGTTGTTTTGAGACTGTCTCATGTTATAACCCATACTGGTCTGAAACTCACTGTGTAACCTAAAATGACCTCGAACCCATGGCAATCTTCCTACCTCAGCCTCCCAGGAACAGGGGTCACAAGATGAGCCCCCACAAATAGTGAGATACTAAATGTCTTCATGAAGAAGTAATACTATATGCTTATATGGTAGAAATAGAGCCCTAGTCACATTTGCCCCTCCCTTCCTAGAAAACTCCTATTCATCCTACTACACGTCCCTCCCCAGTGCTCTCTTTCCTGGGAACTCCTTATACCCAGAAGAGAAGGGGACAGAAACCCCTCCTCTGTAATGCAGAAACATAGCACTAGGTGGTAGCCAAGAGTGAAAACCATATTCTAGGAAATTAATACCTGTACTCAGCACAGAGCCTGAACTATAGAAGGTAAACAATTAACTGTTTCTTTAATGGAAGAAAGCTTTGGATGTGTTGATTTTGAGTTGTTCATAAGGTAAATATTTGAGGCTAAATATTGCAGCTAAAGTGGGGTTCAGATATAGAACATCCAGCTGAGACTATCACAGATCCTCCAAGATGAATGTGTCAACAGGACCTTGTCTTCCCTTGCCTGCTCGTCTTGGGTCCAGGTTCCGCTCTGTCTGCACAAAGCCCTCCCTTGGATTCGATCTCTCTAGGACTCCAAGCAGTACATGCCAATGGCTGTCAGTGCTATTCAAAAGAAGTGGTACAGATGGGAAACACCAGCAAACAGAGCTATCTCGAAGGGGGACACCACTGCACCACGGTAGGCTATAGGGTGAACTTTTCCTCTAACTCAGTGGAGTTGTACAGGATTTCGTATGCAAGACAACTTGCAGCCCTTGGTATTACAAAGTCAGAGGGATACTAGATGGTTGCCATTTCTACAATGTTCTAGTGATGAGACCAGGATAGAAACTGGTTATGCAGTTTAGGGACAGGGTTCTCTCTTCTTGTCCTTGTCCAGAAAGCTTTGGTTCCATCCAGGCCAGGGACTAGAAATGCCATAAATACTAGGAGACTCTAGTTCCCAGTCTGGTTTCTTATTATTTTTCTCCTCCTTTCACACAGCTATGTGACGCTATGACCAAAATTCCAATTAAGACACCTGTGATAGAGAAGCACATAGACACCTGTAATGTGGGTCAACTGGAGTGACCAGCTCCCCCAACATGCCTCTACCCACATTTGGTCATAAGTCTTGTAAAAAAAAAAAGCCATTAAACTAGCAGCTCAATGGCCCCCCCACTCTTGTCACACAGGAGCTGTGCTTGCTTTATCATAAGCCTCCATCATAAGCCCCATAATAAGCTCCTCTCTAAACCCTCACCCTCCCTGTGCTCCGTGAAACCCATTCTAATTAGCAGCACAAGAACCTGGTGCCATCGACTCAGTGGACGTTTTGTGTGACTGTGAGTCTGGGTATCCTAACTTGTGTGTTGAGATCACTGGAGGCTAGAAAGTCTCTGTCACACTCAAGAATCCCATTTTCTCCCCCATTTTACTATCTATGAAACCTTGAGCGAGCAAGTCAACTCTGACTATCTGTAAAGTGGGTAAACACACATCAAGGTTGGGGTAGGAACTATACAAAGTTCTGGGTGTTAAACATTTCTAGGGCCAAGCACTGAACTTACTTATTACATATTAATTCCCTTGTTTTTGCCTTTCCTCCAAACCAGCTTTCCTTCTGAAGCCATCTAGTTTGGGGTCAAGATCAAAGCCAGCTACTTAGAAGCCTATGGATTAGATTTTGAATTTGCCTCAATGGTTTGGGACTGAACAGGCATGACTAGGCCATATCTAGTGAAAAACATTGGGGGAGGCTGGAGAGATGGCTCAGCAGTTAAGGTTAAGAATGTTCACAGCTCTTCTTCCAGAGAACCAGAGTTCAGTTTCCAGCACCCACACCCGGGGCTCACGAAAGCATGTAACTCTAGCTCCCAGGGTTCTGCTGCCTTCTTCTGGCACCTGTAGGCACCCATACATAGGTGCCAGACACTCATATAGACACCTATATAAAAAAAACAAATCTTTAATATGATGGCATAACCATGAAAGAACCTGTGTTCCAAAATATGACCGCAGAGCAGCGTGGTATGAGGACTGTCAAGACTCTCCCCAGGCATTGCAGGCTGATTTAAAACCAGGAATTACCCACTCTCGTTGTGTTTTTCACAAAGCATTGCAATACTCATTGGAGTGTCCCCCTCTTCCTCTACTTGATAAGGGGATTTGTGGGGAAAAATAGAACACAACTATTCATCGAAACTTTGTTTGCTCAGACCCTCAATTCCATCAAACAGAGGAAACATAGATTTTTCAGTTTTGATGTAGTCCACAATCTTTCAGGTTTTCTTGAAAATTCAAACCACAGGAATGATAATATGCTCCCATGTTCCTGAACAATATTATCAAGCTCTATACCAAGCAAGTCTTACAGCTTAACCCCAGTCTTTACTATTTCTGGAGCTAGCATTAATTGAATTTTTGATAATTTCAGATTTGATCATTTGAAAATTTGAAAATCATAAGCACAATTTCTTATCAAAAAGCGTAATTTCTTGAACTAACTTTAGTTCATTTGCAGGTTTCTCTCTCTTAATTACTGGCATGGAAAATACTATACCTGGAAAAGCACAATGATCAAAATGGGGAAAGAGTGGCCCATGAAGACAGAGAATCAATAACTCTTTCTTCTTTAGTAACTCTGGAGCTCACACCATGCAGAAGTTCAGCCCCTGTGTTTTCCAACAGTTCTGGAAGCACCCCAGAACTGCTGTCCAAAATTGTTGAAAATGGGTCCTTTGAAAGCCTCAACCTTCCCTAGAATGAAGAACATGGAAAACCTTTCATCTCCTCTATGTGAAGCAAACCTAAAAGTCACCTTTAAAAAATTCTACTTGGGATTACTGCAGCTCCATTCCATCCCACCCCTATCTTCTCTGTGCACATCCTCCCAGATGTAGCTGTAAGTACAAAGCCAGGACACCACAGCTCTTTCTGTGTGCACGCAACAGCCCTGCCATTGAGAACAGCACAGCAGCTCAGCTGCAACAGCCATTGGAAGCAATAGCAAGAAGCTGAAGCAGACAGCTGTGCAGGAGTCTCTTCCAGAGTCACTCACATGTGAAGCTGCTCAGTGATATCACTGAGGGAGAGGCCATCTCTCTAGGGCTGCCCTTCTCTAGGGAAAGTCAACAGCCTCCTCATGCTAGGGGGAAAGAACTGGTCCTTCATCAAGACTTATAAAGAGGAAGTTGCCAACACCATTCTCAACTACTGCAGTCCACGGGGCTCCATGCTGTGTGGACAGCCCATGTACATCCAGTTCTCCAACTTGAAAGAGCTCTGAACTGACAGCTCAATCAACCAGGCACATGCTTAGGAGGGTCTACAGGTCATGAACTCCATGCCATTGCAAAACCTGACCTTGACTGTCTCCACTGAGGCTAAGGATATGGAAACACCATGGTGCAGGCCTGAGCTTTTTGCTCAGCGTCATCATGGAAAATCTGTTCTACCCAGCGACTCTGGGTGTGCTGTACCAGGTTTTCTCTAAATTCAGCACCAGCCTCAAGATCCTTCCAGGAGCTACTGCAGCATGCTGACCTGTCAACGGATGGCCAGAACACTCACAAAGCCTGCAGCATGCTGCACAGCTGCTTCTCCAAGGTCACCGGCCTCAACCTCAAGGGCAATGACAAAAACAGGCACTGCACTTACCCCAGCCTGCTGTCTGGAGATGGCTAGGGATCCTGGACCTAACCATGGTTGCGGCCTTATGCCTTTCTGTTCCCAACATCCACAGAGAGCTGGCGCCTTTGGCTATTCTATGTGCAGCCACTGAAACCACAGCAGTCTGAATTGCCATCCTAGGCCTGGCTGGTGCTGGGGATTCCATCCTGCTGGTCAATCACCTGAACCCTGAAAGAGTCATCCTCTAAAGCCTCTTTATTCTTCTCTGCATCTGTGCTGACATACAATGGGGGAAGATCTTGTCCAACAAGAACGTATTGGTAGAGATAGCAGATGGCAGCCAGGCCCCGCTGGCCATGAGCCACCTGAACAGGCACAGGCTGCATGGGAAGTCAGTGTGCGTTATCACACTGTCAAAGCAGCAGAGTGTGTGGCTGCCTTGTGAGGGCCTGGAGGACTAGGGTCCAACCAAAGACTATGGCAGCTAACCACTGTACTGCTTCAAGAATCGGGGCCCTAGAAACTTCCAGAACATCTTCCTGCCCTCAGCTACCCTGCACCTGACGACCTCCAGTGCCAGTGGCATGGTTAGGGGATTCAAGCTCTTCCAGAAGGACTGGAAGATGGCACCAGTCCAGATGGGCTCTGAGGAGGAGGTAGCGCTGACACTGACGGAGCTACACAATCATGACCTAAGCAAGGGACACTACTTATGTTTTGTCATGCCCCAAGTTTACCATGTGGGTGCCTGTAGGGCCTGTGGTAGCTTCCACCATTCTAGAAAAGCCCACTTTAAAAAGCAACTGAAGTGACCGTACAGTCCAGAGATCCTGTTTTTTTTTTTTTTTTTTTTAAAGAAGGAGCAGTTTACCTTCCCTTTTAAGTATATCTAGACCACCTTGCCACAATAAAAAGGAAATTGGCTTGAGCCACAGAGGTCCAGTTAGCACCATGCCTTGAGGGGCCCAGGGGTGAAGCCACACTGGTAACATAGAACACAGCTGTTTTCTCCTATCTTGCAAAATCAGCCTGTGTATATGTGTGTATTGGGCAGGTGGTGGTGGTGGTGGTCCATTAAAGCCATTCTATAACCTGTAAAAAATTTACTTGCTATGTGGGAAGAGATACACTGGTGGAGGGAGACTCAGGCTACACCAGGAAGCTTCTTGGTGAGGAAGGCCTATGAAAGGCCAGACATCAGGCATTCCTATTGAGGGGCTATCCAAAGATCTGCAAGCATCGCTCACATGGCTTATGGCACCATAAACTGCAGGCTTCTTAAAAAGCATTCCAAAGCCGGGCGATGGTGGCGCACGCCTTTAATCCCAGCACTCGGGAGGCAGAGGCAGGCGGATCTCTGTGAGTTCGAGACCAGCCTGGTCTACAGAGCTAGTTCCAGGACAGGCTCCAAAGCCACAGAGAAACCCTGTCTCGAAAAACCAAAAAAAAAAAAAAAAGCATTCCAAGATGTTCTAAGGTTCTATAGTGTTAGGTGGATTCTTAACAAGTGTTTCAAAAGAGAGAAAGGTCTTCATTTACGTCCTGTATACACTCTGGATACTCCGTATGACTCATTCATGTTCTCAAAGGTCATGATGTTGACCTACTATGAGAGAGAGGCTCTGTTTCCTTCCTGTTTATGGTCTGGTCCTCAGCCCTGGTTTGGCATATACAAGTCACCAATAGCATGTCTGATAGATTATTCATTGACAGTGTCTTCAGCCCGGTTTTAGATCTAAAGACTTATCAGTATCTTAAAAGATGATGAATCATATAGCCTTTTAGGATTCAAGCAGTGCCACTACCTGATCCTCAGACCCAGGAATAGAGGTAGCCACCATCAACTCTATATTACTGTTCCTCTTCTCAAGATACTTGTCTTTTTGCCAGTGAGGAAATTGGTCCCTCTCCTGCCTTGCCTTATGTCCCTGCTTGCTACCGACCCCTCCCCAGACTGAAGCAGCATTTTTAACTTTCTTAAGATAGGCCTCTGCCAGTTCCTGGGCTGATTTTTGCAAAGACCTGGGAAATAGGTAAATTCTAAGTTTGAGAGACATCAGGTTTTAAGACAATAGTTCTGTAATGTCAAAAATGACAAAATAGCACCTATCCAAGAAGCTCAAAGTGTCCCCTAAACTAACTGCTCCCTAGACCACCATGGAGAACTGAGGTATGTATCCTCCATTTTCAAATCAATTTTCAGGAGAAACGGATTCTCTAAATGAAATGATTTTCTACACTGAAGACAGGGTGATGGAAAGATCCGGGCCTGAGAAGAGAAACGCATCCCTTCTCACCAGCACTGTTATTGTCATTATCTTTTCTGGGAAACGTGAGAATGAGCTGGCCTGTTGAAAAGGGTAGATAATAATCTAGCCTGAGGAAGCTTGCAGCCCAACTTCTTCATAAGGAAGCCGTCTGAGCCAACATTGTGCGAGTCCTCAGACCTCCCGGAGTGCACAGGTGTGTCTTGAATAAAACTGGGACAAAGGGAGAAAGGGAAACAGATCTGTTCCAATCAATCACAACTTAACAAACAACAGGAAGTGTGCCATATTCTCTGTGGAGTGGTTAGATTTCCCAAAGTCCAAGCAAACCACCGCATGCATTAGCCTACCCCCGAGAGATCGGAGAAGTCGTGCTGTGGAAATGGTTTCTCGCAGGAGTTTACATCTGTCCACCTACTTAGTTTTTTACATTACAGATCTATTTATTTATCTAAGAAAAGAACATGAGATTGACACTATCAACAAAGTTTGAAGTTCCCATTTTGTTTTACTTTGTTAAGACATATTCTTATTTTATGCCCAGGCTAGCATTGAATTTACAATTCTCTTGCCTCAGCCTTCCATAAATTGAGAATACAGGCATATGCCATCATGCTTGGTGCACAATGTTTTAGATTCTACTTACTTATTTACTTTTGTACTTATTTACTTTTGTGGAGGTGTGTGTGTGTGTGTGTGTGTGTGTGTTGATGTGCACACTTGTGCGGGCGTACTTACCTGTGCATATGCCTATGGAAGCCAGAGGTCACTTTCAGGCATCATCCTTTACCATTTCCTACATTTTTTTTTGAAACAGGTTCTCTCACTAATCCTGCTCTTAACTGTTTGATCTAGGAGCCCCTAGAAACCGCCCATCTCTGCCACCCTACACAGTGCTGGGGTGACAGGCATGGGCCACTATGCATGATTATTTATGTAGGTGCTGGAGATCTGAACTCAGGTCCTCTCACTGAACAGCAAGCACTTCACCTACTGAGCCATCCCTCCATCCTCACATCTGTTTTGTTTCTGCATCTTAGAAATATCATCCTCATAGCTATGAAGTGATGGCTGGGTGCAGTTTGGCTTACATTTCTGGTGGTAAGTGATGCTGAACACAGGCGTGGTCTCTCAGCGGCTATTGGCTGGAGGAGCGGAAGGACCTCCCGCAACAATCATTCTTAGAGAAGTCCCTTTCTATATCCTCTGTCCATCTTCAACTGGACTGCTCTTAGTTTTATGACTGCTATTTGTAGGAGAGTTTCTTACCTATTTTGGATATTAATCACTTGTCATCTACATAGTTTTCAATTTTTCTTCTAATTCTCTGGGCTGCCCTTGACAACACTGGGTGAATAAAGGACTTGTCTCAATATAATAAAGTTTATATAAGGAGAGCCCACAGTTCACACCATATGCACTGTCAAATAAAATAAACAGTTTTCCCCAAAGAACAAGGTTAGTAACATGAGCCAAAAAGAACTTGTGAACTATTAATAGACATTTTAAAGGATTAATTTAAATAACTTATAACATTCAATCCGTTATAAAGGAAAATCACCTATACCACTAAACTGACAGACACTGGTGCACACATAGGTCACAGGAACAAATCAAAATACATGTAGGGACTTAATGGCAAAAATCAAAGAACATCAATAAAAGACTTCAGTTAGCTAAATAAGTAGCTAAATAGTTCATAAATAAAAGTCCAATAGTGAAAATGTCACTTTCTCAAACCTGATATATATTTAAATTAGAGATTCCAAATAAGTTATTTGGAAAAATAAAGGTCCAGTGACAATTAAAATATTCCTAAGGAGCAACATGGAAGGAGAGGGTCCTGCAGACATCACACTTTACAGATTTAAGCTGTAATAACACAGGTGCAGGACATGGGCTAGTGGAACAGAGTTCTCCAAAGTACTTGCATGATATATAAAGTTTTGATTGATCTCAGAGGAGACAGAGGGAGTGGGAAGAGAGACAATTCACTCATGATGTGGATTTTCCACATGAAGGAAATTAAGTAGCCTTCCTACCAGACCCATATGTAAAAATAAGTCAGGCAGGTTTCATCAAATCCAACAGGGGAAGTGAAGAAACCGTTAGAAGAAAAAAAAAATTTCATCATTATGTTGAATGCATTAAATAACACTTAGCAATATAATCCATGAAGAAAAGATGTGTAAATTTGACTCTAGCTAGATCAAGACTTTGTGTTCAGTAGGGTCAAAATACAAGCTACTAAGTGTTATATTTATAATTAACAAACTATTAGAATCACAAGTATGCAAGAAACTAATAAAATTCATAAGAAAGATAAGAGGTAGGAAACCATGCATAAGATAAGAACTGGATTATGTGAAAATAATCCTGTGAACAAAACACCCTACCTACTGACAACTAGGCAAATGATGAAAAACATCTCACCCTTAAAGTCAGATAATCCTTCCACGTTATCAGGGTGGCAATTCCAAGTTTGGAGAAAGATATAAGAAATAAATTAAAATACGAACAAAAACAAGTACTGCCTGCCCACTACTGGTTAAACTACAATGTCTGTTAACACAGTAGCATGTCTTAGTGACTAAAGTCGGACAATCCTACTCCTTAGTGTGAACCCTACAGAAACTCATAGCTACCAGGAAACACATTAAGAATATTCAAACATCATGTTCCTTCTGACAGAATTCTGGAAACAGTCTAGATGTGCATCTACAGCAGAGCGAATAAATCATGGCATATTCATAACTGAACATTGCTGTCAATATAAAGGAAGCTCAAAGTTAAGGCGAAGAAGAAAGGAGATTTTTCAGTCAGTAAAGTACTTGCCTTGGAAGTCGGAGGACCTGCATTTGATCCCCAAAGCCCGCATTAGAAAGAATCGAGTTTGGTTGTGCACACTTGTAATCCCAGGCTAGGGATTCAGAGTCACGATTACCTAAAGCTCACACCCAGCGATATAGACCACTTGGCGAGTTCCAAGTCAATGAGAGAACCTATCTCAAAGAAATTACAAGTAAGGTAGACAGTGCCTGAGAGATGACACCAAGGTTGCCCTCTGTCCTCTACATGAAATGTCCATGTGTCATGCACACAAACAGAGATACAGAAGAAAATGAAGGGCATGCACATGCACACACACACACACACACACACACACACTTCCATAACTAAGCAATATCAAGTACTTTATTGGGAGAGGGCTACACACATAGTACAACTACCCCCCAAAAGTGGTTCAGCTTAATATGCAGAAGAGAGGGAAAGAGACTACCGGGGAATGAGCAAGGACTAAATGTAGAAAACGGGCATGGCTAATAAAAGAGATGTAAAGCTAACTGTTTCCCAGTTCTAAGTCTGTCACTGAGTTTTCACTTTTGGTGGTGGGTAAGTATGTGGAAATATATTTGATAATGAAAGCATGGAATCCAATGTGGAGCTCCATCGCTTCAGAATGGCTGTCTCTAACTGTGGAGACATTCACTGAGACATCTTAAGGTCTAGCTAATTTTGGTGTGTGATGTTTTCTTATAATAAAGTTTATAAAATATAAGAAAAAAGTACAGGTGCAGTTAACACAAGACACAGGCTAACATCCCACTCCTTAGGAAGCTGTTTTAGCTTCCGGTAGGACAAAGGAGGTGGTGTAAGCAGAGAGAACCATTGTAGGCTACTAGTACTGGTCCTCGGCAGACTGGAAACTACAATGATATTTACTGTACTTTTTCCTTAAGGTGCACATATATTTGATATATTCTTTTGTGGCCAGTGTATAATTTCCACTTTTTAATAAAAGAAATTGTTATATCTTTGCTCGAAGCCATTAGTGGTGCTGGATGTCAGGGTTCCTCAGGCCAGAGGTCATGGCCTCACGTGGACTAATAAAATAGACAAGCTAACAAACATTGAATGCCCTCCATGTCTCATGGCTGGAGGCAGATTAAGTAATAAAGCCAGGCCTGTGGATTTTCGCTGAGTGCAGTATTTCCACACAGTATTGCAACCCATCGTTCACTGACCCCTCATATTGGCATCGTGATTGCAACAGAAACAGACCCCAATTCAACCAGATCCAGAGGCGCGAACCAGTGAAAATGGAGGTTTGTACTGTTTATAACAACAACAAAGAGCTCAACAAAGACGTGAAGCTTTTTCTCCACAACAGCAAGTGCATTTTCGCATCTCCTTAGCCTGCTGACTCTGTTTATAACGGCATAGAAAGGTCACCACAGCCTCAATCCACCCAGTAAGATTCGCTGCTATGCTCTTTGTACCGCCACAGCTTTATTAAATAACAGCTCTCATCTGATTCCCAGGAAGGCCACTGGAAGGTTACAGTGGGCTCAGGTGTGCTGAGGGTGGCTATGATTGGGTCCTCCATTTGCATGATGTCTACCCTCTGCATCACTCAACAGATTTCCTGAGGATCTGCAATCCAGGCTGGTGACTTCTCTGAGGCACTAAGCTAGGATTCCTGGCTTTTTTTTTTTTTTTTTCAGATGCAGAAACAAGTTTGATAGAGATTTAGTGTTTTTAGTGATGAGATTACCTCCCTTCCTAAAATACTGATGCCAAGGAGGATGGAGTGCTACAAACTCTGGTCTTTGAGTGGGTTTTCATAAAGGAGAAGGAATGAGGGAATCCAACACCAGCTTGGGGTTGGCATTTTGTAATTTTTCTTTGGCATGCAGGAAGGTGGGGGAGTTTCCCATGATTCTACCATCATGTCACTGTGGAATCCTGATTTATAAGGAGGAATTTTTCCCCAAAAAACTATAAGTTAAAATATTTAACTTATAGTAAAGATCTAATCTACTCTAATTTAATAAAGAGTGATTAAGGAACAGAAAAATCAAGAGAAGATATAGGTTGATTTTTTGCTTTGTTTTGCTCTTTTGTATTCAACAGGAGGCCTATTGTGCTCATTCTGGTCCTTGTATTTCCTGAACTTTCCATTTCAGCATCTGCCTTCAGTTCAATGCTCCAGTCTCCAGGATATTAAGGAACTCACCTTACTTAGCTCACTTCCCAGTGCAGGAGTTTCCTCGTCAGACACAAAGGCACTGTCCAATCCTCGAATTAGCCTTTATCCAGTGGTGTCCGGTACTAGGAGATAGGAATGGACACAGTCTACAAAATCCGGCTATGGCAGGGGCAGTGGATGCTCTTCTGGAAAGAGTGCATTGAGAGGGACAGAGAGAAATACAGAATTCTTGCTTCTTTCACCTTTTGAGGGTGTAACGTGCAAAGTCAAACACAGGTTCTTGCACATCCTAGGCAAATGTTCCATCACACAGCTTTTCCTCATTTCCTCATTTATTCCACAGAATAAAAAGAGTAAAGAGATGAGGAGATGGGTCAGTGGGTAAGAGGGCTGGGTAAGCCTGAGGACCTGAGTCCAGATCTTCAACCTCATACAGCATCAGACTTAGCTGTGTGTGCCGTCATTCCATCATTTGAGGTTGAGGGGTTATGGAGAAGAAGGTTGATGGATTGCTGGCTTCTGGTAGAGCTGAAAAATCATGTACTCCAGGTTTAGAGAGGAAGAAAAGGAGGAAGGGACAGAAGGAGGGAGGGAGGGAGGGAGGGAGGGAGGGAGGGAGGGAGGGAGGGAGGGAGGAAGGAAGGAAGGAGAGAGAGATAACACTAAATGAGAAAAGATCTGCATATATATTCTAAGACACGCCCAAACTGAATATGGTAAGCTTCCAAAATAGCCTAATCTTCCTGAAAGTAGCTGCAGAAGAGGGGTTCAGCAGTGTGAAGCTGGCTGATGACAAAGGAGCCCAATGATCTCCTGGGAAAGGTAGGGACATCTTTGAGCTCTCCTTGCCTAAGAATAATTGTTTAAAAGAAGAATGTTTACTTTCATTTTCTCCCTATCACTGCTTTGATCTTTATAATAGCTCTTCCAAAAGTATCTTCTTGGCTATAAGAAAAAAAAAATACAGCCGGGCGGTGGTGGCGCACGCCTTTAATCCCAGCACTTGGGAGGCAGAGGCAGGCAGATCTCTGTGAGTTCGAGACCAGCCTGGTCTACAAGAGCTAGTTCCAGGACAGGCTCCAAAACTACAGAGAAACCCTGTCTCGAAAAACCAAAAA
>NW_026067951.1:1463232-1521833 GCF_014885135.2 Alexandromys fortis | reverse complement strand
TTTTTTTTTTTTTTTTTTTTTTTTTTTTGGAGACAGGGTTTCTCTGTAGCTTTGGAGCCTGTCCTGGAACTAGCTCTTGTAGACCAGGCTAGCCTCGACCTCACAGAGATCCAACCTGCCTCTGCCTCCTGAGTGCTGGGATTGAAGGTGTGTGTTACCACTGCCGGGTGACAAAATTTGTTTTCTAATCTCCCACCAACCACATCTCTGATGTAACCAGAAAATAACAGATCTCCATAGGATCTTTTCGGTTGTCTTTTAAAAAATCTTTTTTTCTTTAAAAAGGTCAATAGTATATAAAAGAAGAACATCTATATAATTCAGCCTTCCAATTTAGAAAATAATAATTGTATCAAAAGTGATGGATAAAGTAATCCTAAAACACATGACTGTTAAAATGAAAGAGGGAGCAAGCATCTTCTATACTCCGCCATTTCCTTATTCCTCGCATTTTAATGCCACCCCTGTATTTGGTAGGGCAGGAACAAAAGTTGCAGAAGGAGTCTGGTCTAGTAGTGAAGTCAAAACATGATGACATGATCTCTGAGTTATAAGGCTAAGAGATATAATCATGCCAGGAGTCTTGACTGACACATTCCTAGAGTTAGCACAGAAAAACTAAGTTGGGAGGTGGAGAAAGACTGTCTTCAGTGCCTTCTATCCATCCCACATCCACTAAAAGCACCTACTCCAAGTATCTTGTGTTCCCCACACTAGAGCCCAGCTATTTCTAAATATTTGCATACGCTAAAAGTACCTACTTTATGTGAAATACTTTTTTGAAATGTTGTTGGGGTATTGTTAAAAAACACACTAAGTAAGGATTTTAAATCTGGCAGTAGAGGTAAGGTATACAATACTATGTATGACTGAGTGAGCGCCGGGTGCATGGATGAAGGTGGAGTTCCTGGGAGTTGAGGGAAAAGTGCTTGTAGAGCCTGGGGTGAAGATGAATGGGAACATGAAGTGCTGGTATTTATACAGGGCTTTTGTGAATTGATAAGCTTTTAAATGCATTGTTGGTAATATTTATTTTATGTGGATGGGCATTCTACCTGCATGTATGTCTGTACACCACATTCATGCAGTGTCTGTAAAGGCCAGAAGAGGGCATTAGGTCCTCTCAGAATGAAGTTGTAAGCCATCGTATGGGTGCTATGAATTGAATTCAAGTTCCCTAGAAGAGCAGCCCCTCTTAACCACTGAGCTTTCTCTCTGCCCCTGACAGGTTGAGACCATAGCATCACTTCTGTAACAAATTAGCAGCTGATGCACTGTTTGCATTTTAGCATCTGTAAAATGAAAGGCATGGGCTAGATAGGGATTTGAGATGTCCTGAATGCAGCCCAATGGCCTAATACCTTACTGTTATCTATAAGGTTTTATTGGCATTTCTGCTCACTCATTATCTAAGGTTGTTTGTGCAGTTGCAAAGATAATCCCATCTCCTAATATTTACTATCTAATGCTTTACAGAAAGAGCTTGTCGGCTTACGTATTATGCCACTATCCCCATGTTCAAATGCCTAAATGAATCAGACATAACAGACATTATGGGCACAGGCATAAGGACAGCCACTGGATTTTCTTAGTTCAGCTTTTATCTTCTCAATTTTGACAGACTTTGATAGAGAGGGCTATTTTCTCCACAGAAAAAAAAGACACAAAGAAAGTTGCAACTGGCCTTCAGTATCTGTATGGGTGAATCCTCTGCTGAATGGGGCACCCAACGCTCTCTGTGCTAGAAGCAGCCATTTGACCACAGGAGAATATAAGTCCACCATTGCCAACTCTTCATGTAGCTTCATCCCCACTTGGTGATAGGGAAAGAACGTAGAGCCTCATACATGGTAGGCAGGTTCTCTAGCACAGGGCTGTAGTCTCAGCTTCACATGTATTTTCACATAGTGTCATTAAGATACAATTTTCAATCTAGCAACCAATAAATCTGTCTGCAAGGCACCTGTGCCTTGGGATTCCACTCTGACGTTTGTCTAGCTATTTGGTGGAGAGCTGAATTTGTGCTAATAGATTTTATAGGTCACAGTACACCTGAAGATGAGGTGGAAAGCAGGAAGTATTAGAATAATGGCCTATGTGTGGAAGAACATACCAGAGGACAGGGAGCTGCTGGTAGGAGCCACATATGTAAAAGGTGTGCACCCATACACTGAGACAAGGGGGATGTTCTATCGGGAACTCACCAAGGCCAACTGGCCTGGGTCTGAAAAAGCCCGAGTTAAAACCGGTCTCGCTGAACATAGTGAACAATGAGGACTACTGAGACCTCAAGAACAATGGCAATGGGTTTTTGATCCTACTGTACCTATTGGTTTCGTGGGAGCCTAGGCAGTTTCGTGGAGGCTCACCTTACTAGACCTGGATGGAGGTGGGTGGCCCTTGGACTTCCCACAGGGCAGGGAACCCTGACTGCTCTTTGGGCTGACGAGGGAGGGGGACTTGATTGGGGGAGGGGAGGGAAAGGGGAGGCGGCGGTGGGGAAGAGACAGAAATCTTTAATAAATAAATAAAAATTAAAAAAAGAAAGAAAAAGGTGAGCATGGCATCATCCCAGAATAAAATGGTGTCTGTGGTTTAGTTTTATGGTGGAGTTACTTACAGAACTAGGGGAAAGGCAGTTCAATGCAGGGTATCAAAGGTCCCACACTACCCAGGATTGAGTCCTTTTCTTGGTCACAAAATAGCCAGTGTTCTGGCTGGGACAGTCTGGGAGAATGGCTATTTTATGAGAGATGTGAATTGCTAGGAAGCTGATCTTCTAATCTAGAAATAAGACAACAAGCTTCTTTCGCGGAAAGGTCTTCATCCTGTTGTCTTCCAGTGGATGACTTCTCTCTGAATTTCCATGGAGACCTGGTGTCACTGTGAGTGTGTTCTAGCTGTAAACCCTTATCTCACAGGAGTGAGCTGACTCGGTGGCGTGAATACAGGCATACGGCCATGGAGAAGCTATTGTGTGGAAGGCTACATGCTAGAGAAGGAAAGCTTGCTGCTTACAACACTGCTAAAGGTTCCCAAGGAGCGGCCACTGTGATGCGGCACTACTTAATATCTGTGACGGCCTGAGCACGAATGCACCTCCCCTTCAGTACCACCCTTTACAACTGAGATGGCTAAAGGAGCTGACTAACTTGGCTGGAGTCTGAGGACCAATAAGTGGGAGAGCCAAATTTTAAAACAAGACTTATAACTCATCTCCCCGCTGGAGACCTTACCTCCCCTGCCTCCTCAGCCATCCCCCCCATCTGCTCTCTTAGGGTTCTGGCCCTGCGTACAGATGCCCAGCTCCTGGGAAATAAATGAGCTGCCTAGGTCGAGCTAGCCTGCTGCCTCAAAAGAGCCAGTAGCCTGAAGGAAATTCAAGGGAGAGCCACATGAATAATTAAGAGCCCAGAAGAATTGATCTGTCAGGAAAGATTAGAAGAATTCAATAAAGTGTACTTTGCCTAAGCTAAGACAAGGGAGGAGGAAGTGGGGGGGTGGGTGTTGAGGAGCAAGGGAACAAAGCCATCACAGAGTAGGTGGGCTTTCTGCTGGCTTTACATGTGGCACAAAGAGGCACCGATGACAAAAAGACATGAAAAAGAGAATACACCAAGGCAAGCCTGAAGGATAATTTCTCAAGGATCACACTTACCCCAGAACCAGGAAGAACACTGTCTATGCACCCTGCATGAATGAATAAAACCCCAGTTGTTTTATTTTCTCCTTTCCAAGCAGACAGCATTTCCTTAGCATAAAGTATTGAGCTCAAGGTCCTGGCTAGGTCTCTTCAACAGCCAGGTTTGTCCAGGTAACTCATATGTGAAAATGAATCCAGTCAGTTAAGATCTAAGATGGACTAACACGAGCATGACTTTTCTAGGTTCTACTCTATGTACCACACAAACATCCTGCCCCATATTCACTTGCCCGGTATCATACTCATGAATAGGTACTCTGCACAGTCTTGTTTTCTTTTTAATCCCAAGATCCACTCTATACTTATTGATTTCCTATGATAGTTCTACAAGCCAGACACTAGGCTAATTGTCAGCCTGCTGTGGTGACCAGGACAGGCTCAGCCCCTGTCCTCACTGAGCTGTGTAATCCAGTAATGCAGATCAGCATTTCAATGACGTCCACAGGGGCCATCAATGTAAAATATTGTGAATTACTGTGAAGGAGAGGAATACAGTGTTAATCATGCTATGAAACGAAAGGCTAGCTCAATGCAAGGGGCAGAATGGCCTCCTTAAGGAGAAGACAGTAAAGCTAAAGCCCGTGTCAGGTAGGTGGTAGGTGGAAGAGAGTAACATCTCTGGGTGATGGAGAGATGATCTCTAGGCATGACAGGTTTTATAAGAATGCTTTCTTTACTTAGGGCGTTGCCCAGCAACTGGATCAAGAATGTGATTATTAGTGGAGTTTTGTCCTGTTAGTTCTCAAACCAGGAGAAAAGCAGGAATCCAAAGGCCAGACATGTATGGAGTAAGCGGGCAAACACCCAATAAAACTGCACCAACGTTGGCATTGAGCTTCCCTAGATGGTTCTGAAAATATTGACAGATTCTAAAACCAGTTGGTTTATGGAAAAGTACAAGTGGAAGACCAAACTTATATGTTCTAGAGAATTCCTTTGGAATCAGAGGAGAGCTACATGGAAAGGCTATTGTCACTGTATGACGTACTGACTGAGCTCTTTACACTCTGGGTCAAAGGAACTTTGTCCCCACACAGCATGGAAGTGATGAGCATGGGCTCTGCAGTCAGACCCTGAATTCTACCTCTGCTGAACTTCCCAATGCTTCAGTTTCCTCCAGTGCAAAACATGAGACAATAACAGGGCCTATTTTTACCAGATTTTAGGAGCTTTAACTCATTAATACATATGAACATCCTAGAATGTCTAGCAATTGTCTAGCAATAATCTTTTCTTACAAAGTATCATCATCATCTTCCACAGAGAGTGCTGAGATAAAGGTTCTCTTGGCTATTCAGTCTCTAAAGTTAAAAGTTGAAGTCATTCCAGTGACCAAATGAGATAGAATATGCTAAGATATGCTAAGTTAAGAAGTTGCAAATAAACACATGAATCCTAACTGACGATGCTTGGGTGGACATCCAAACAGGACACTGTTGAGATCTAATCACAATATAAAAAAATTTCCAGATCTCTCTCTCTCTCTCTCTCTCTCTCACTCACTCTCGCTCTCTCGCTCTCTCTTCCTCCCTCCCCCTTTCTCATATAGATAGATAGATAGATAATGAATGATAGATATTTAGATAGAATAGATAATGAGTGATAGATATTTAGATAGATAGATAGATAGATAGATAGATAGACAGACAGACAGACAGACAGACAGACAGACAGACAGACAGTAGATAGCATCAGGAAATCCTTTTTAAGTACCTCCATGGAACAGAACAGGGTCAGCAGCAAGCCCTACAGTTAAGCTTTGAATCCAAATATAGGGACTCTCAAGAGCAACACTTGACAAGATCTTTCAGAAAAAATGGCTTTGATCTTGAAGAAATAGGGGAACTAGATGCTGTAAATGAAGGTCTCTCCAAGAGTAATTCTATTCTTCAAATGGAGCCAAATCTAAAGTGCCCAAATTTACCCAAATGAGTCACCACTGAATCCTTCCAAGAGCCCTTGTGAAGTGGCAGTGTCTGTGCCCAACTACAGGGCCATTCAGTAGCAAAAGTGGTATTGGTAAGATTTTCAGAAGGTTCCTCCAAAGGCCCCTTATCTCCTTTGTTCAACAGAATGACACAGACACCTACTGTAGCTGAGATAAGGTGATTTAAGATTTACAAATAAGAAATGGAGTGGTGGGTTTCCAACAGCTTTTTCCTTCTCTAATCCCAATAACTTTTAACCCCTACAGCCACCATTCCACTTTCTCTCTGAATTGTATTATCATGTGTACCTTATATAAGAAGAACCACATAACATTTGCATATTTTGTGAGTGGTTCATTTCACATAGTATAATGTCCTCTGTTCATATCACGGTATATGTCACCTTTCTTTCCTTCTTTAGGCTCTACAATATTTCACTGCATGTACATGCTGCAAGCTTACCCTCTCACCACTGGTAGAAGCTTAGATGGCTTCCAGCTTTTGACTGTTGTTGAAATGTTGTTAAAAGACGGTGTACAAGAAGCTCCTAAGATACACTTTCAATTCCCGGCCAATTGTTGGGTATTACAATGATTCTATTTTTAAGGTGTTTAAAGGACTTGGCATGCTTGTTCCCATTACAGATGCGCCATTATACAAGCCTATCATCAGGGCACAATTGCCCCAGCTGCCCCACACAGTCTCCAGACCCTGGCTGTTCTCTGTAGGGTTGTGTTCCATGGGCATTCCCACCGCTGGAGGATCAGTGGTACCCATTGGCTCTGACTGGTTACCCCTTCCCTAATTATGTCCCCTTCCCTAATTATGTCCTTGGGGAAAGTAGTATTGGAAAAATGTATAATTTGATTCTTGGCATCTATAGGTATCATTCCTTCATCTCATGATCTACAACCACGTTTTCCATCCTCTCATTTTGTTAGGTGAGCCATTCTGGGTGTTCACTGAAGCAATGATTGACCCAAGAACATGTGCCATCAATCAAGATCAAACAGAAAAAGAAGAAAAGGAAGTGAAAATGTATTTCTTCAACATACACAGGCCACCAGCTCTATCCTTGTGAGAAAATGTGTTTACTGAGAAGAAGCCCATAGATTGCACAGGACCCAAACATAGCAATCAGGTAAATCTCATAATATCACAAACTGCAGACCAAGACATTGGGCCAATGTGTCCAATACTGGGTCTACAGACTTTCTAACAACAGGCAGTAAGCACTGCCTAAGCAACCATGGATACTAGGTAATTCAGAAAGGGGCCTTCTGTGTTAATACACTGAGCATTTTCTACATATAAAAGTGATAAAGAGGTCTGGTCTGACATTGAAACCCACAAGTCAACCCAGTGCCTCTATGAGGAGACTGTAGTTGCTACAAGAAAGTATAAAGAGAAGGATCATGACTCAGTAAACACTCACTGAGTCTTTGCTTGAGCTGAAGGGTTTATATTCCTCATCTTACATCTCTAGTTCTTGAAAATGTGACATGATTTATCTATTGACCAAAAACTATAGTTTATTTTATATATCAGAAACCCTCATGAGTTTCTGATATATAAAAACGGATGTACTCACTCATATTTGGTTTCTAGCCATAAATAAAGGACATTGAGCCTATAATTTGGGTTATTAGAGAAGCTAAATAAGAAGGAGAACCCAAAGAAAAACATATAGGCATCCTCCTGAATATTAACCTTCATCAGGCGATGAAAGGAGACAGAGACAGAGACCTACATTGGAGCACCGGACTGAAATCTCAAGGTCCAAATCAGGAACACCAGGAGAGAGAGCACGAGCAAGGAACTCAGGACCGCGAGGGGGGCACCCACACACTGAGACAATGGGGATGTTCTATCGGGAACTCACCAAGGCCAACTGGCCTGGGTCTGAAAAAGCCTGGGTTAAAACCGGTCTCGCTGAACATAGCGGACAATGAGGACTACTGAGACCTCAAGAACAATGGCAATGGGTTTTTGATCCTACTGCACCTATTGGTTTTGTGGGAGCCTAGGCAGTTTGGATGCTCACCTTACTAGACCTGGATGGAGGTGGGTGGTCCTTGGACTTCCCACAGGGCAGGGAACCCTGATTGCTCTTTGGGCTGACGAGGGAGGGGGACTTGACTGGGGAAGGGGGAGGGAAAGGGGAGGCGGCGGTGGGGAAGAGACAGAAATCTTTAATAAATAAATAAATAAATAAATAAATAAATAAATAAATAAATAAATAAAACAAAAAAAGAAACCCTCAACCTATAAGAATGTATATGTGGTGGGAAAAGACTCAAGTATGAAGGGAGGGGGAACCTAGAAGAATGGTTAAGAAGAGAATTTAGGAGTTCACAACTGTAGAAAGGTATTTATTTTGGGATCCAGGAAGAGTCTGCTCCGCTTCTGACATAGGACGCAAGAAAATGGAAAATACTTGAAACCAGGCCATATTGCTCGAAGACAGAGGCTTTTACTCTTTGCTGATGTTAGTATACACTGCTGGTTGGCAATCATTGGTTCAAACAATGAAGGAAAAACCATCTCCCCAGCAGCTGAAACTCAGTCTTTTAAACAAAACAGGACTTTTCATCAGAGATTCGTTTCTCACCCTTCAGCTACAGTTAAATGCAGCCATTTTAGAAGAGCCTTTCAGAATCTATTAATGATCAAATTGCAGTATCGATTAATACAAACTGCAAACTCAGAGCCTCCTGCCCAAATTCCTTTTAACTGGGCTTGAATGGCAGCTTTTCTTTCTCCTTCCTTCCTTCCTTCCTTCCTTCCTTCCTTCCTTCCTTCCTTCCTTCCTTCCTTTTTTCCTTCCTTCATTCCTTCATTTTTCCTTCCTTCCTTCCTTCCTTCCTTCCTTCCTTTTTTCTTTCTTTCCTTCTTTCTTTTGATTCTTGATGTCTAACTTCTCACATTACTGCATTTGGGGGAACTCCACCATCATCAGGAGCACAATAGACATCAGAAAGCTCCTATTTGAGCCCAAGATGAATCAGAGAAAATATTCAGGGAAGAAATCAACATCTCACAAAGGGGCAGAGCCTTGCGGGAAGGTCTATCAGCCAGTCAGCATGAAAGTCCACAGCCAGGGATCACATGCTCCAGAAAGAAACTAGAAAAAGGATAACCATGAACATAATCTCCATCTTGCCTTGCAGACACCCCTGAACAATGCTTTAAATCTATCCTGAGGAAGAACCCTGCCTCTCACCTGAACACCTCTTTTATTTGCTAACCACAAAAGAAAAAGAGAGAGGAGTGATGATGTGAAAGACAGGCGGTCAGCTCCACTGCGGGACTTTCAGAAATAAAAAGCAGAGATTAGGGAGCCTCCATCAGCAGTGTAGTGTGGTAGCATTCATTGTGCTCCTCCACATCCTTTCTCAGCAAGCTCTAGAAAACACCAGGCATTGGTCTCCACAGGGACGGTGCTCCGCCCACACTGAAGGAAGCAGTCCTCATTGACAGTCCTCCCCGACAGTCCTGACTGCAGTGCCCTACTTCCTGCCCCGCTGTCCTTTCTTCCATGCCGCTAGGTTCATTGTGGCTTTGCTGTTGAGAGTAGGTGGCCAAAATTCACTGGCCAAGTATCCAAGGAACATCAGCCGCATTTTCTCCTTGCCAAACAGACAACCTTTGATTCAAACAGTGAATAAAAGCCCCCAATTTTTTAGCACTTTGAAGCTCACTCTTTCAGACAAAGGAGGGCTCTCACTGTGGTTTCCTTTCTACTCCTTCAGCTACAGTTAAATGCAGCCATTTTGGAAGGGTTATTGATGGCCAAATTGCACAATTGATTGATACCAACTGCAAACTCAGATCCCTTTAATTGGTCCTGAATGATACTCTTTTAAATTACTTGGGCAGGGAAAGGAAAGAAATGTGCCAAAGACAACTTGCACAAAGAAAATTAACACCCTGTCTTTGTTTCATTTTTCTCTGGCATAGATATGGACTTCCAAGTTATTATTTTTTTCCTTGAGAAGTAGTGAGAATGCGAACAGCCATTGGAACTTTTTTTGTTCGGTTACCATAATTAGAAAAATAGACTAAAATTATGCAGAAGCAGATTGAGGGGGAAAGACAGTTCTGCTTTCATATGAAATAGTGAACTCTTTATTTTTTTTTTCAATTCAAAGATGCCTCTCCCTCCGTACATGTCTTTCATCTCAAGAGTAGTTATTGCACTGCTTTCAAGTCTCAGGTTTAACAACGGGTGCCTTCTTCAAAGACCTGGAGGCATTGATTGGAAGTGTGTCCATGGCCATCGCCTGCTTACTAAGAGGCTGTCCTGGGGCTTGGGAGACAGCTCGGTCAGTAAACTACTTGTCATGCGTATATGAGAACCCGAGCCTGACAGGACCCCCTGGGCCCCATGTGGGTGGGTGGTGTTGGGTATGTGCCCACAATCTCAGCTTTGTGGAAATAGGGATAGGAAGAGTTCCGTGGCTCGTTACCTAGTAAACCTATTTGAATCAGTGGGTTCCAGATCCAGGGAAATACTGTATAAAACACTAAAGTGAGGAACGATTGAAGAAAAACCTGTTAACCTTGGGCCTCCACATGTACCCCCCCCCAACACCACATATTCACAGATGTATAAACAAGAACGGGGATGTGTATGAGTTCTGATCCCCTGCTTCATAGTAGAATGAAAGAAAGGACTAAAAGACAACCCCTTATGCTCTGATATCATACAGCTTCCTTTGACTGTCCCTATAGTTCACCTAAATGCCCAGCAAACCGGCTGCTGTCCAATGGACTTGCGATTTCCTTTGTTCTTGCTCACTTCCATACGGGGGCGTCACTCTCCCAGCCACTCTTGTCCAACACTGGGCTTTAACACCTCCTCGAGGTCCCACACTTTGTGTGTTACCCTGACTCCTCAGTCACCTGAGACCTCTTCTGTGAATCTCCGCAGCATCTCTATCTGCCTCTCTGACTCCCTCATTATTTGACCTTGTTGCTCCTGGCTTTATGCTCCCAGCCAGTTCACACTGAAATCCCCGAGTGGAGCACTGTCCTGGACAGTGTTTCATGGCTCTTGAGTACTCAGCAGGGAGGCTGGGAGCTATGAGCACTACTCCCTGGGTTACTTTGCAGATTTACCTTCTTTATTTATCTCCAAGCCTGAGTGTCACCAGCAGTGTCCCTCCAACACAGCCCTTTGTGGCCATACACCTGCGACCCTGCACTGGCCTTCCCTTCATCCCTTTGTTCAGTGACTCTACCATCACCCAAGTCTTCCTTGAAACATTTGTTGGGCAGATATTCAGGAAACAGCTATGTCAACCTCTGTGAACTCAACACATTTAGATAAATTCAGAAAGCTTTGAACATAGGGTCACATTACATGTGTGTGACACTAACATGCCAACTGTAACGCCTGTTGCTGTGTGAGAGAGACAGACCTGAGCCTGCCTGATTTTGCTGCAGCATCCTGCACACGGTATGTACCTCTTTCATCAAACGCCCTTGTCCGTCGTCTGTGTTAGTTTCACACTGCTCCCTTTACTTACTCCAAGCAGGGTCTTTTGTTCCGTGGTCCTGCTCACTCCTCCCGTATTTGCATAATCTCACACATCTCCCTCCATCCTACACACGGCGTAACTCCATTTGTTCACCCATACACACTGCGCAACTCCATTTGTTCACCCTTCCTTCTCCCTGGTTTTCTGCCTTTTTCTTGTGTCCCAGTCCAAGCCAACACCCATCTGTCTCCTAAGAGCCTCTGACAGCCGCTCCTATGAAAAACAATCTCTCTCTGCTTTGTCTGTCCAAGTGTGGGTAGCTAAATTATACAGCAGAGCCCTCATTCCTCTTCATCTGGCATGTCACCATTTGGTTTTAAATGTTGATGTCTCAACCTAGATGGCAAGGTCCCTGACAACAGGGATAGTGTCTTTTAGTGTCTGCTTTATGGGTTCATGGGCTAAATGTCAATCAGTTCTTGGTATCTGCTTAGTAAGAGATGAACGATAGTTTCCTGGCAATTTACGTTAAAATCGACTTGATATTTGAAAAGTGTGACAATCCATTTTCTCAGTGGAAGTAAAAAAATGTGAGGGAGTGATCCGACGAAGGGAATGAAATTTCGGTACAATTCTCGGGATATAAAATTAAAAGGCCATCTGCCTTTGAGAAGCGGCAGATGTGCAATTGATATTCTCAGCTCATTTGCCACTTGAATTTTGCAGACATTTAATGCTGTAATTGTTTATACAGTAAGATTATAAATACCCTTTAGAGACTAGCTCACTTCTCTCACTCTGTCTCCTCCCAACCAGTGCATACGAACTGGTCTTTCCGAACTAGAACTTCCAAAGTAGAAAATTTTAAATATTTGGCATGGTGCTCTTTTTGAAGATAGTAATTGAATAATACTTATAAAAATTTAAGGCGGTAAAGTCTTGATCTATCATTTGCCACCTAGAATTTTGTCCCATGCCATGTTCCAGCCATTTGCACAAAGATTCTGCATATGAGTGTTCAATGTAGGGTAGTTTGCAATTATAATATATTAAAATAGCCTAAATGCCCATCAATGAGGGTCTATTAAATATATTATGAGCCATTCATGTAACAAAAGCAGTACAGCCTTTATAAAGAATGTGATTGAGTTGTAGGGACCGACAAGGAAAGAGGTCATGTATGTACAGGGGATTTCTGTAAGATACACAAGAAACTAAGAGCTGGGATGGGATGTAAGCTCGCTTTAATTTTATAGTCCTTTATATTTATGAACATTTGAACCATAAAATTGTTTTTATTTTAAAAACTGCAGAAGGGATTTTGAAATAATGATATTCACACTTCAAATGGTTTAGACTGGGGATGTATGTGGCTGAGGATCTAGGGAGTTTCAAAATCTTTATGATAGTATTTTATGTCTACATGATCACAATTGAAATGATAGTACTCGGTTTTAAAAAGTGCCAGGTCTTTCTTTATCAGATTCGAACTATTTCATTACCCTTGTGCTCAGATATAGACAGGGTACATCACTGGAGTGAAGCCTGTAGTAGCAAGAGATTGAACTAGGCTAGGTTTTATACTCTTTATGTAAGCCATTTTCACAGAATAAAAGTAACATTTTGAGTGTTTTGGGCTTCCGGTGGAAAAGTTCATGTCCTAAATAAAGGCAACACCTGTCTAGTCTGTCCTATTTCCTTGCAGTTCTGCTATGCCTACATTAACCAACAGATGATGCTTTTGGTTCTTTATGTAGTAGCTTTTAGTATCTTTCTCCTTTGCAACCAGGAAAGACTAAAACTATCAGCCACCTCTTCCGTCACCTCCAAGAAAACTGTGGAGGCCTTTGTTTAGAGTTCTTAGCTGCAGTCAACAAAACCAGCTCTAATTCACTGAAGCAGAGAGACATTTATAACCAGGTTCTAGAAACATAAGAATACACAAGTCAGCTGGAGAGGTGGCTTAACGGTAAAGTGATTACTATATTAATAACAACAACATGAGTTTGTATCCCCAGGACCTACATGAAAAGTTGGGCATAGCTGACACAAACCTGTAACCCTAGGGATGGTAATGGTATTTAAAACAGGTAGATTCCAGGGATGGCTGGCTAGCCAGTCTAGCCAAAGTAAGCAAGGTCTAGGTTTAGTGAGAGACCTTCCCCCATCTCAAAATCTAATGTGGAGAAGAAATAGAGAAGGAAATTAATGGTGACCTCTGTCCTCTATAAGTGTCATCATTGCTATGTACCCCTGCACAAAACATACCAATACAGGTGCACATGCACACATGTGCATGCATACACACACACACACACACACACAAAGGAGGAAGAGAATATATAGGTGTGATAGTGTTGTAAACTTGACAGAATCTAGAATCACCTGGGAGATAGGTCTGTGAACATGGGTGTTAGGGATGATCTGATTATAATAATTGATATGGGAAAAACTATCATAATTGTGGGTGGCTAATTTCCCTGGGCAGGAAGTCTACATTGTGTAAGTAGAGAAGAAACTGAGCATGTGTGCGTGTATTTCTCACTTCTCCTTGACTTTGAATGCATGGTGACCAGTTGCTTTAAGCTACTGCTGCCTGGATTTACCCTCCACTAACTTAGAATTGTCCGTCAAAAACAAACCCTTTCTCTTTCAAGCTTATTTTGTCGAGGCACTTGGTCACAACAAGAAAATTAGGGAATTAGATAACTAAGAATAATGCCCAACATACCTCGAGACTCTCAGGGAACATAGACCACCCTCCATATGCAATTGCTACCTTTGTCACTAAAAGCCAGTTACTGGCACTTCTATAAGAGCTTATCTACAAAATGAACTATTTTTTTCCAGCTTGTTTCCAAGAAAACCTACCCTGTAACTGTTGTTTCAGGTTGCTCCACTTTCTTCTGCTAAGTCTGAAACCAGTGAGCTGACCTAGTGGAAACCAGGTCACGTATTGAACCTTAGCTACAAGAGAGTCTAGGAAATGCATTTTTAGATCCCTGGCCTCTATCACTTAGCAAATAATTTTGGAGAGAGAATTGTGGCAAAATAAGTGGGAAACCTAATTTTCGTCACATACAATGTTCTGATTTGGCCCAAGAAAAGTAAGAAGTAGCCTGAGAAATTTGGGGGAGACATTTTGCTTTGTGATAAAAGGAGGTGGCTGCAGAAGAGCTCTTAGTGCTATTCTTTCTGCTCTCGAGCATGGGAATAACGGGTATGACATTTGGAGCCACTTGCGTCTGCTGAGAGCCATAAACTGTAACCATTCTTCCATTTATATTTTCCATCTTTAATCTCCCTGAGTCTCCCTTCTTAAGTCAGTCATTCTCACAACTTCTCCAACTCGGAAACCCTTCCCTTGTTTCCTTCCAGTCCTTATGCGACTATCCAACACCTTCCCTTTCCATCTCTTAGAAAGGCCTTCTCTGGGTATTTGCTTGGCTTACCTTGTAGTTTCCACTGCAATAGCCACCTTCAAACATGGCTCCCCAAACTATCTCACTCCCATGGCTTCTCAATATAAGGTCTTCACTGTCATCCAGATTGACAAATCTGCCAAGCAGCTTTTTGTTTTTAATTTCCTTAATCTGTCTGCTGCACTTAAGGACTGATCAGCCTGTCTTCATTCCTAATCTTTTCTACTCTCCTTTCATTTAATATGGCATACTCTCCTGGATCTCCCTCTGGTTCTTCTCTTTCCCCTCTTGCATGGCCCCTCTCAGTGTCCTTCCCTCCTGTTCCTCATCCGTGACTCTCAGATGCTCCACTCTACCCTGCTCAGTTTGTTTTCAGCCCTCCATGCTCCTCTAACCATCCCCTGAATACTAAAGATCCTGAACAGACCCTGTTTGCCCAGACCAGAAGTCTTCTCCTGCTTCCCACATGAATGTCCACCTAAAAATGAGCATCTCAACCAGGACTCAAGAGTTCCTGAAAAGAACCCATGCCAAACACAGGAAGCATTAGACCTTTGAAACCAGTTTTTCTTGAGTTCTACTTCCTCATCCAACACAAAGATACAAATGCATTTGTGAGTGTGTGTGAGTGTGTGTGTGTGTGTGTGTGTGTGTGTGTGTGTGTATGATATGTGAGCCTGAACATTCTCCTGCCTCACGTATAAAATGAAACACAAAGCACTTCTGGTTTGGCTGCTTATTCCCCAACTTGATTCCTTCAGTAGCTTTCTACACATCATTGGCAGACTGACTTAGACAAAATACAATATGACTGCTTTATTCATTTTCCTAAAGCTTTTCAATTTTTTATATCATTTATAGGCCAGCACACCATCGTATCTATATCTGCATATCTATAACCTTTTCCTTTGCCTCTCTCTCTACCTTAGAATTCCGCTCCCAAAACTCTAAACTTTGTTCCAATGGATAAGGATGGACCCAGACCCAGAGCCTGGGCACAGCCTCACCTTCTGGCCTAACATATCAATCAAAAGACGGTCCTATTTTAGGGCTAGAGATGAGGCTTAGTGGCCAAAGTGCTTACTGTGCAAGCCTGAGGACCCCAAGTCGCTAGAGGTCACAACAAAGCTAAATGTAGGGATGCATATCTGGAATCCTAGCGCTCCTATGAGGGGAATGGCGGACAGCAACAAAATTATCAGCTCTCAGGCTTACAGTATCCCGTGCAGTGACAGGAACAAGAAGAACCTTCCTCAACAAGGCTGAAGGGGAAAATTAATTCCCAAAAGTTGTTCTCTGGCCTTTACATGGGCACCGTGGCACATGTGTATATGCGTGTATACACATACATACACACAATTTTAAAAACAAGTGTTCATCTTATCTTATGTATTAACAGGAGCCACTATGAACCATATCTCTCTGCCTCACACTGTAGTAATATTTCATTTGTATTTTAATAAATAAAGCTTGTCTGAAGATCACAGAGTAGAACAGCCCACTGGTCAGCCTTACAGACCAGGCATTGGTAACACACACCTTTAATCCCAGACCTAGAGAGAAAAGAACTGTAAGGCAGGAGGAAACGGCTCTCAGTCTCAGTCTCATTCTGAGATTCCTGGAGACAGGATCACCATTTCAGACCGAGGTAGAGATGAGCCAGTGGCTGACCGTTTCACTTTCCTGACCTTCAGGTTGAACCCCAATTTCTCTCTCTGAGCTTTTATTAATCATGCTTCATCCCACTGTGTCCCCTCCGACATGCAGCTCATGAAAACGCATCCTGTCCTCCTTGCATGTGCACCCAGTTTGCTGCTCAATCGTGTGCCTTCAGTGCCCTTTAACTCAGAGTCCCTGGCCTTGGGTCCACTTCTTCTTTCAACCCAACTTCCATGTGACCTCCCTGTATTAAGTATGTTTCTTGTTGTTGTGACCAACCATCTGACGAGATGCATTTAAGGGAGGAGAGAGATTTTCTTCTGGCTTACAGTTTTAAGACATAGAGTTTGTCATGATTGGGAAAGCCAGAGTGTGAAGAGGTACTGGTCACACTACATCTACATCCAGGAATCAGAGAGAGTAAAGCAAGAAGAGCCATGCTAAGAAATCTCCAAGCCCACCCTCTTTCCCCAGACAGGGCCCATCTCACAGACCTCACTGTTCTGAGTACCAAGTATACAAACATTGCCTCTTGAGACATTTTTCATTCAAGTCAAATTTCTGGAGTAAAATTTAAAAAAAAATTTTTTTTAAGCTTTATTTATTTAGTATGTATACAGTATTCTTCCTGCATGTACACCTGCAGGCCAGAAGAGGGCGCCAGATCTCATTACAGAGAGTTGTAAGTCACTATGTGGTTGCTGGGAACTAAACACAGGTCTTCTGGAGGAGCAGCCAGTGCTCTTATCCTCTGAGCCATCTCTCCAGCCCCCAGGAGTAACATTTCTATAGCTCAGCTCCCCTTACGTGTTTCCATGCCTACAATTGTGACTGATTGTTTATGGAACTCCAGACACTGTTCAAACTCCTCACCGTGTATTCAGAGAGTATTTGATGTCTGCTTCTGGAAATCTTGACTTTTTCTTTGACACAGTTTTCTGGGACTTGGGACTCTTTCTTTTGCATTATGAGTGATTGCTATTCTTTTTACCTGGATCCATGCCCCACTATTACCAATGCCTTCTATAAACTCACCAAAACCTTCTAATCTCCCCAGAAGCTGGATGTGGGAGTGTACACCACAATTCTCTCATTCCACTGGGAGAGAGAGGGAAATAGTGTGACTTTAAGGGCAATCTCAACTACATAGTGAATCCCAGGCAAGCCTGGGCTATAAGGAGACCTTGCCACAAAACAAAACCCCACCAGAGCCTTTGGAGCCACTGTGGAGCTCCTTGTATAATGTTTCCTTGCTCTATCATACATGGAGATTTCTCTACCGTAACATTAACCTGACTGCATTGAAATTAGTTATTAGCCTTTCTACCTAAACTCTAAAATTCCTGACAGCAGAGACCGAGTAGGATTTATGCAGATATCCTCAGCACTGACCACAATGTCTCTAACTTTCTCCACAAATTGTTTAAGAAAGGGAATGTGTAAAGAGGGGAAAAGAGAGGGGAAGAGAAAAAGAATAAGCCAGGAAAGGAAAAGGAAGGGACCACATGCTTGCTACTTGGGGAGAAAGAACACGGTCACACAGTCTATAATCAGAGAGTTCTCTCTGCAAAGCCCAAATTACTGATTTCCCTTCCCTTTCTCTCCTTCATGACCTTGGTGCTTCGGGCCTTTGGAAAAAGCAGTAAAAGGGCTGCCTCCTTCTGTAGCCGTGAGAACAGAAAGAAAACAAATAGTTATTGACACAGGTAATGTTCTTGTTTCCCCGTGGTCGCAGCATATGGCGCGGGCTGTAATAACCTAGCGTAAAGCATTCCGGGACGATATTAATGACCAACTAGGTTAATGACCAAAGACTCAGCCTCTGGCCAAGAACACATCCTCCTGTCCATTAATTCTTCGGAAATGACCTTAGCCATGTTCATTACAGCTCAATTACACTCAAGCACCACACAAGGAGAAAAACATTTGAGACTTAGTAGCAAACTACGTCCCTCTTTTACCCTGACACATGGGCAATAGAGACACAAAACAAGTTATTAGTCTAAATACCAAGCATGGAAAAGAAGCACGACTATTGCTTTATCAGCTTCCACAATCAATGGGAACTAAACTCGGTGACCTGAGGGGTCACCAGGCAAGCAAATGGGGCTTTTCTAGTGATGCATACACACCCTGGCTGTTCTCTGCAGCACAGCATTGCACTAACCATGTGACTCCCAGATACATAGCTTAGAGCAAAATCTAAAAATTCAAAGGGCAAAGTCTTTGCAGTAGGAAAAATAAAACTCTCCAAAAACCTGCTTTGGAGGGGTTCAGGCCCCAAAGAGGGTTTGTGGACTGGCGCCTATTGTCAAGGTCAATACTAGATTCTTCAACCCCTGATCTCATGCCACGTCCCAACTCACACGCCCCCTTTTGTCCTGTTTAATCCTATGTGCAACTATAGAATATAAAAGGCATATATTCTTTTTTTTTTTTCAATTAGATGCTGCTGGCAGCCATCCCGATTCACCCTCATATCGACTGCTTATAATCCAGGTCTTGGGAAGCAGAGATCAGAACATCTCTAGTGCTTGCTCTCAAACCAGCCTATCCCAGTGAGCTCCAAGTCCCAGTGAGAGACTCTCCCTCGCAATCAAGGCAGATGGATGGCTTTTGATGAACCATTAACTCAGGCAGAGTCCGGCTCACATGGGCACACTGACCTATGCACATGCAACTCTGTGCCCACTCCCACAGTCTTGGCTTCTTCAGAGATCAGCCTATTGTTCAACCAATCAGTTATGGACTGTGTCCTCTGAGTAAAGCCACATGGATAGGTGGCCAATCAAAAAGTCAAAGACCTTCAAGAAACATGAGATCAAGTTACAGGCAGTGAGCGTGTGCTACAATGGCTAAAACTTGTCCTTTGTAAGCAACATGAGATCATGTTACAGGTCATGAGCATGCGCTTCAGTGGCTATAACTCCTTCCAAACCCCTGTAATGGCATTTCAACTGTATTTTAATAAATAAAGCCTACTTGAAGATCTGAGAGTAAAGTAGCCCCACTGGTCAGCCTTACAGACTCAGTTATGGTAACACAACCATAGTTGCCATAGAAATAAGGTGGTGCATTCCTTTAATCCCAGTGGTGCTAGACTTTAAGCCTAGCCCTAAAGAGGAATATAAAACAGGGGTGGGGTGGGAGACAGCTCTCAGGCACAATCTCACTCTGAGATTCCTGGAGGCAGGATCGCCATTTCAGATTGAGACTGAGGAAGAGCCAGTGGCTGGCTGTTTTGCTTTTTGAGTCTTCAGGTTGAACCCCAATTTCTGACCCTGAGCTTTTTTATTAATCGGGTTTCAACCTCCTTCATTCATAGATTCTCAACAGCCCTTCACTTAAATATCACCTTAAGGACACCCCTGTGACCCAGAAAGTGCAGCCTGGGTAAGTCTGCATGACTTCCTGAAGAGACCTCAGCAGAGGTTTACACAGTCTTTGCCACCTCAGGCACAGTTTGGGACCCAGGGACAGTGTGTACCCCAATCATTTAGAAGCAGCCATGTTATAGACAATCCAGGCAATGTGCAGAGAGCCTCCTCAATGCTGTTGTCAGCAGACCATTGTGGCTTTGGTGACAGGGGCACCCACTGCCCAACGTGTGAGTGAAGACAACTTCCAGATG
Source organism: Alexandromys fortis (assembly GCF_014885135.2). NCBI lineage: Eukaryota > Metazoa > Chordata > Mammalia > Rodentia > Cricetidae > Alexandromys > Alexandromys fortis. The sequence continues at coordinate 1,502,007 of NW_026067951.1, read as the reverse complement.
ACAGACTCCAGTAGTTAAGTCTTACCAGTCAAGCCTCCAGTGTAGAGCACAGGCAAGTACACTGTACCCCACAGGAACTCTTTACACTGAATTAGGGAGCAGACGACTGTGGTTATTTGAAGTCACAAAGTGTATAGCTAGCTGGTGGCAGAAATGCAGGGTCTTCCCACACATACACACAGAGAGACAGCCACAACTGATTTGAGAAGTTTATTTTAGTTTCTTATGCATATTCTTAGCTGCCCTGTGGAAAGTGCCATCATACAACGGAACAGCACTGAACACCTGGCAGAAAATCTCCAAGACTGCTTCATCCAGGCCGGGCCAGATCCCCCACACCAGGAAAGCTAATTGAAAAGTCAAGGTAAAGCTGATCTCGCTCCAGTGCTGCCTTTCATCATGGGCCAATGTGAGCTCACTTCAATCCCAGCTGTGCCAACGCCCTCTCTCGGCTTGGCTTGTTCTTCGTTCTCTTCGGGGGGTTCTGCGTCACCCCAGTCCTGCTCTCAACCCGAATCTAATCGCCGGCCCGCCGTAGCCTGGACTGCCACCTGCCCACCAGCCCTCGCTGCCAGAAAATTCCATTACAAACAGCACGTTCAATTTGGTGGTCCTAAGTGAATTGCAATCTATAATTCTTCCGACTCTGTTCCCCAGCCCAGTGTGGCACATGGAGGTCACGATGCTCGCTGCAGCCCCACCACTGGCATTCTGGAATTTAAACTGGAGTCCATCATGCAACAGCCCCCTACCCCAGATTGCCCTGTTATTCGCCGTATTCATCTCATCCCAACTCCACCCCCAAATTCAGCCATTGATGCGACACTGGCTTCTCTCTCCCTCTCCAGCCTCCTACTGTATGCTACCTTAACTAGCAAACGTCAGAAGCCTCACAACACACATTCAGCTGGTCTCTTCTGGAAACCCAGAGTCCCCCAAGGGCAGATAGCTCAAACCCAGGTCCAGCCCGGAGGATTTGGAACATGGTCCCTCTCAGCCGGTTTTCTTCCTCCCCATGGCGTGAATCTTCAGCTCCAGTTAGCCCAGAATCTTCCCTGCCTAGGGCCCCTCACACCAAATCTCCCTTCACCCAGCACCGCCCTGTGGTCTTCCTCTGGGAAGGCATCCTTTCTCTTCCCTCTGCTTTCTTAACTGTGCCCACTCTTCAGAATGGGCCTGGAATATCTTACTCTTCCATAAATTCTATTTTGATGAGGTTTCTACAGCTTACCTCTCTAAATTCCTTCTGACCCACCACTAGCACCCCGTCTTTGATATGGGGCTCTCTCTTACCAAACATTTTCTGTGATTCTAATTTGTCTGAAGAGTCACAGGCTCTAGGGCAAGAGACATGTTCCACAGGGACCTGAAATTCCTCTGAAAGTTTGGTCGAGGGAATGACGAATCAGTTACTGAATTTCTGAAACATATTCCCATACTGTAAGGCTCTAGAGCCTGCGAAACACCTTCCTGTCCCGGAGCTTCTGCCCTGGTTGGGATGCTCCAGCCAAGGTCTTTTACTGTGGTCTTTCTTTTGCCTCTCCCTCTCCAGTGGCATGCCCTCTCCACAAGAAGGCTCCCGCCACTCATCCTGAGCTGCACCTGCACACTGTCTAAAGCTCACCATTTTAACTAGGTACAGGACAATTTTTCCCGATGGCTCACCTGTTTGTGCACAATTTGTTTCGTTTTTTTGCTTTTCCCCAAAACACTGTAAACTTGGTGATCACAGAAGCCTCATTTGTCTTCTTTGCATTAAAGAATGTCAAAGCTAAAAACACAGAGATGAGTGGCAGGTGCTTGCCTAGCATGCACCAGGCCCTAGGTTCAATCCCAGATACCAGAAAGGAAACTCCAGTGTCAGGAAGAGAATACCTGCTCGAGAAGAAGGTGCTGGGTGAGTGGATGAGGCACTCTGTATGTGAGACATAAGCTATCAATACAGCAGATATGCATGCTAAATACCATGGCAATAAAGGAAATCACAGAGACACGTCTGTTTGGAAGTCTCAGTCTTGAGTAAGTATGTTATTGGTGAGCAGAAATGCAGTTGTGTACAGTGCAAAAATCGGCCAACAAAGAACTGCTCAAACAGCAGTGGTCCCTGCTGGAACTTCCTACTGTGAGTGACATACAGCCACCCTGGTGCGGAAGGGTGATACATCACTGAGGTTTGTGGTGATGATAGTATGAATGAGCTTCCTGGGCTGGCAGCCGTATAAAAGTAAGGCACATACAGTTGGGCACAATGCATTCTACTTGACAATAACAGGCGCGACGATGTTACTGGCTTGGACATTTGCTCTACCATACTTGCAGTCTTTCCAGTATCTCCACACTTAGTTGAAAACTGGCTATAATGCAGCAATCTGTGTTACACGGAAGCAGCCTAAGAGATTTCATATTTAGTTCATCACTGGATCACATCTTATATAAGCCCACTTCAAAGTAATACAGTGACCTGACAGTCTTGTGTCAGACTGTATCGCCATTGTGAAGCAACGGAGGGGTCAAGGTCAGAATGGGGGGGAGGGGTGATATTGCTGGGGCAGAAGCCTGGCCTTTGAATGGCTAATGTGGACTGTTAGAAGCTTGAGGCTCATATCAGGTACAAACAAGTATCAGTGGAAATTTTCAGCAGAAAACAACAGCCTTGATTTTTTTTTAAATCTCCCTTTGGCAAAAGTCTCAAGGACAGACAACAGTACCAAGAGACTAGAAGCAAGTGCCAGGCAAGAGCTGGTGCAGGTGGCCCAGGCAGGATGTGGACTTGCAGTAATGAGAAGAAGGGAAAAACCAGACTAGACAAAGCCCGAGAAAGCTGGAACAGCTCATGCTGAGACCAACTAGGTCAGGCGGATGAGAGACAGCAGGAGTCAAAAGTGGGTCCTGGACAATGGGCAAGATGGCCTCACACTAACAAAGTAAAGGTATACAGACTAGAGAAAAGGCCAGAATCTTATTTGCAGGGGGTGGGGGGCTGAGTGTGAGGCACCCGTAGGGTAAACAAGGAGACAAATCTGGATTTGTCGTCATCAGAGTCTGGGAGCCAGGTCTGTGCCAAAGATATGATTTGGAAACCATAAACTTAGAGATGATAGTTAATATCATGGGTATATATAACATTGCTTGGGGAGACCACTCAGGAATTGCTCCTCCAGGTCTAGACTGTGCGACCAAGATTTCAATACCCGGGGTTGTACCGAGCACTCCTCATATTAATACAGCATGAGTCACCAGACAAAGTCACCTTGACAGTGAAATTCAGTTCTCCTCGTTTGATACTCACCACATGGGCTTAGTTACGCCGGCTTCCAGGACCTTTGATTATGACCAGGTTAACACCGTATGTTCCGTCAGACATCACACATCCTGGTGCGGGATGCAATGAGAAACCGCTACCTATATTTGCAACATATGTTCTCCAAACTGCTATTAAGCTTTTTGCAAAGCAGCCATGCAATTAATCTTTCACAGGGATGCTCTTACAGCCGCCCCGTCATGCGTGTCAGTTCTGAAAGGCGTGCATCTGACATTTGCCAGAGAGAACATATTGCTGCCCATACTCCAGTCTTTTATCTTCAGAGGGTAAAAAAGTTTGGTTGGTTACTTAAAATAGGAATGTAAATTTCAATATGTGTGTGGCTGGAATGATTTTCATGATCCTGGGAACATCTTTCTCCCAAAGGCGTTGGCCACTCATACAAAAGTGGTCATTTGTTGCCTAGAGACTCGGGTACTGAGACAGAATTGAGCAACTATTTTTTTTTTTAATTGAGTTTGGCTCATTCATCCAGGAATCCAAGGAGATAAGTTCAGATAGACAGATAGTCATTTTATGTTAGTTTAAGATAAAGCAAGCAACTTACAAATACCGAGCCTGTGTTTTCTTTGGGTCAAGCACAGAGCTAAATGTTTTGTTTGGGTAGTTTAGTGAATTATCTCGTCTTACATGGCAATTACTGTCTCATTTTACAGATGGTGAGACATTTTCAATTTAGGGGGAAAAAAAGTCAGAGAATTTGTTTTGAAGGAAAGTTGACCTGTGGTTTAGGATTCATTGAGGCTTCATCTCTCTTGCTAATCTCATTGGAACTCTATTACAATGTCTAAGGTGCCAAGACCACCATTAGTGGGCACCTTTTGTATCTGCCTTGCCAGACTCCCCTCCTCCCTTCTGGACACAGCAGTTCTCTATTTGGAAGATGTCTTCTCTAATCCACGTGACTGGGTCAAATTACCAGCCTGTTGATATTCCTCTTATGTCCTCTAAGGTCTAAATCCCAGAACCCACCTGGTCAGAAATCCCCATTGTCAGACCCTGCTATTGGCCCAGGGACAGCCCAGTATCCAAAGAGCCAGTGAGAATGTGTAAGCTCTGCCCAGCTGAGGAAAAGCTTGCATATTTATCTATGTTCACTGACTCTTGGGACAGGTAATCCCAGAGCTGCTTCTCGGGGAAGAACCCTTAGCTACATAGTTCAATAGTTTGAGTGTTTCTGTTATTTAAACATAATAAAACAGACCAATAAATGAAATTTTACAAATTATAGCAAAAATTAATCTGAGTTAGCTTTATTGTCTTTGACCTCAAATCTCTCCTTTTGAAAGGGATACATTTGTACATTAAACACTAGCTACCATGCACTAACATCAAGATGGTAGGTGTGCATCGAGAAATCAAACCTCAGAGGATGAGTAACTGAGCCTAAGTAGGATGTTAGCTACTGACTTAGATGTAACGATGATATGGCCTGAACATTTCCCACAGACATTTGTGAGCAGCCCCTATTTTAAGGACAAGAGAACAATAAAGGACATTAACAATCAGCTTCACCGTATACCTAACACTCAGGACCTGTGGCTGGTGATCAGACTTGAAAAGACTTTTACAAGTGCGTGCCCTGTATCAGCGTATTGTTATTAGTCTCTAACTTTCTTCACAGTTTATCAGTATTGCTTCTTCACATTTCTGACAACGGTTACTGAAGTCAGGACAGTAATTCAGCACCAGCACACACTAGCTGAGGCACCCTGGGCAAGCCATTCATCTTCTGTAGACCTTGGCTTCATCGCAACATGGGGAGATACAGTTCTTGACTTTCTTGGATCATGGAGAACATTTAGCAAAACAACAGGCACAATAGCACTTTGGAAAACATTGAAACTTAATAACTCAGAAGCAAGACTTCTTGGGGCAGAATTCAGTTTCTACTTGCTTTTGGTTATTTGGGATGTGGGGAAAGTTCCTTATAAACCCCAAATAAACCCGTCACAGGTCAGAGGGAGAGGGCTGCTAACTACTTCTTGATAGAAGGAAGACTGGGACTCTTCCCAGACCACCCCCACCTGCCCTCCTGACCTTGCAGTTCTTTGTTCCCCAAAGAAATCCATCCAAAGCCATCAACTCAGGCACCAAAACAATCCAGACTTCATTAAAATCCACGCCCTCCCTCCACCTCAAATTCCCTCTTTTGGCCCCCCCATTAGCCTTTTATCTAAGCTTCAGGAACCCCACATCTTCACTCTGGGTGTACCCCAGTGCCTCAACCCAGGTCTTTGATCCTGGACTGGTGATGCCTTCTGTGAGAGCTCGTCTAGTTCTCACGTGATTCTCTCAAGTTGTCTTACACATTTCTCATTTAGAGACGCTGCCCTATCATTCCCAGGGAACTATCCTGCCTCTTCAACTCACTTGTAAGTTTGATAAAGCCAGTGACAGCTCCATGTTTCTTGTATGGAGTATGTACAAGGGACCTAATAGTTAAAAAGAAAGATGTCTAAACAAGAAAAATGACTGACAAAAAGAATTTAAGGGAGCCAGTATATTCCGAAAGAAGCTCAGCCATCTGAAACTAACTCATCTAATTCGTTTCCTTCATTACAAAGAATCACTCACTCTTGACTGAGTTTTTCCACATATTAAATCTCTCTGCTGTTAAATATGACCTTGGTGAATTCTTAAAAACACAGTTCAAGAGATGGAATGTTGACAACATGATAAGACGTTTACGGATATAAATGTTGTTCTGCCTATTAGTGTTAACGCAGGCATCCAGGAGCAACTTTTTAATTTTGTATATTAACCTTTATAATCTTGTAAATTAGCATAGAAAATGATAAATATTCAAATGAATATGAGACAAGAGGCCAAGACTTTCAGACTAGAAACACTAGAAGTAAAGACTGGTTGAGTCTAGGTCAATTAGGTACTCTTCTAAAGTGTTAGAAGCTCCTGGGTGTCAAATCCTTAGTTTAAATACTGCAGCAGAGAACCTTGATTTTGAGACTCTGGGCTTTCAGTTTCGGGTGTGGGAACACTGACAGGTTTCTCACTGTCTGATCACCAGGTGGTTTTGTCTAAAAAAAAAGTCTTGAAAGTAGTTAGGAAATATATGCAAAGGCATTTGTTATAGAAAAACGTGTTCTCGGCCTTTATTGCCGAGCCACTTAACTTAATATAAAAACTAATGTAGGGCTGGGAGATGGTGGTTCAGAGTGGGAACACTCTCGCCTCCAAGCCTTGTGACCCAGTTTATTCCTAGGACCCACATAGTGGAAAGACAGAACTGACTCTTAAAATTTGTCCTCAGGCTTCCTTCCACACACATGTAGACAGACAGAAACACACACACAGAAAGAGAGAGACAAAACCTGTAACAAACAGGTTTTAAAAATATTTTAATCTTTCTATTCTAAATATTTGAGCCTTGAGCCTTCACAGTCTAAGGAACAAAATGGCACACCACGACCTTGGTAGCCTCTTAGTCCTCCCTCTGTGCTCTAGATGAAGATAATAAGTGAGCTCCTAGGTAGGTGTGGTGTCACACGCTTGTGAGTCTGACACCCAAGAAGGAGAAAGAGGCAAGAGGATCAAGTGTTTCAGGAAAGCTTGAGCTACCTATCAAGACCCTATCTCAACATACATCAGTCAGTTAACCAATCTACAAATCCTTGGATGCCAGCATGCTCCAGTCTTTGCAGCTTTCCTAAATTCATGTGACCTCAGCAAATGACAAATAGCCTGCTCAGTTTGTCATATGCGGCAGTGTGGGGAACTAAGCGGTGCTTCCTTCTACTCCTGAGCTTTCTATGCCGATGGGGAGGTGAGCCTCTGGTGTACATGAGACCATCTTCTCCACTGGAGCCATCTGCTGTGACTCCATCCTGCCTTCTTTAGTTGGGCTGCTCCAACTTTCACCGTCATCTGTCACTCCCCACCCTCTACTGAGAGAATCAGTGTTGTCCTCCCACAGCGCAAGCACACAGTGTTGGAGTCCTCCCAAATGACCCACATCCCCTGATATAGGATGATATAGGTACCTTAGACACGTCCTGAGGTCAGCGGGTTTTGTCCAGGGCAATTAAGCAGACCTCTGTGGGGTTGGGATCTTACAGCAGAGTGTGATCTGAAACAAACTTTCTCTGGTGGAAGAGTCAAATGGGTGGGAACAAATCCCTCCTTTTTCAAACAACAGTGTAGTTCGTGTACTTGTTTAGAAAAAAGTGACAACACCGAATAAAAAGTAGCCAAGCTGCCTACTCAGGAGCTCCCTCCTAGGTGGCATATTTACAGACTTTCCATTCACCCAGCAGAGAGAAAGGGCCCCAAGATCAGACCCCTCAGTTGGCAGATGACATACCAGCACACACACAGAGAGGAAGGGACAGACTGAACACGGCCAGTAAGTGGCAAAGCCTGAAGACAGAATGCAGGACTCTGTAACTCTCCAGACTCTACTGCTTCCAGAACCAAATAAGCATTTGAACTGACTGTCACTCCTGCAGCCCCAGGACTCGAGAGCCATAAACCACAACTACACTCAACCCGCGCGGTATTGACCGCCCCTGAAACAGTGCTTTCACAGCTCTGGCTTTTGCTCTTATACCATGCCTCTCTCCCCAGTGAACAGAAGCTGGTAAACACTGAGAGCTGATTGGCTGATTAATGGGTGAATACATAATAAAGGACACCGTTCCTTCCTGAACTCACAGCCAAGGCAACTCCACTAAATGGCCTCTTCTTCCCATTTCTTTCCCCTCTCGCTTGCCTAGAGATTTTGAGAATCATCACGGAACATGTCAAGGAAGCAATTGCTTTGGAATTTACCCTTTAAAAAGGCAAAAGACACCGAAGTCCACAGGGGAAATTTTCCCTGAACCAAACACGAACTGGAAAATGTGCAGTGATGCGGATTACATGCAGAGCTCCTGGGGACTCTAATCTAAGAGTCCATCCCTGTGTCAAGAGCTATTTTCTAGCTTCCCAGAGAGAGATCACAATCCTTTAATCCAGGCAGGAGGGGAGTGCTAGGCAGAGAGCTTAGGCAATGGGCACCAACAAGGAGAGGATAAACTCAGAACTGAAGAAAGAGCCAAGACAATATTAATATAGGAAGCCCAAGTGGTTGTGTGTGCCAGGGACAGCCCAATGGGGTAGAATGCGAAGTTTCTCTTTGCTTGAGTACCAAGGACTTCTTGGCATCTTGCAGTGAAACAGACATATATGTAAGCAGCAATGAGCATTCATTACAGAGGCAGAGAGAGAGAGGCAGGCGTGACAAACCTTCTATGAACATGCTGCAGGATTTGTATCTACTAAGTAATGTTGGACAGCATATATGTGCGAGTATGCACAGAAGCCCACGGGATTGCATTTTTTTGTGTACGCTCTTATTCCAGGGCTCCTCTAATCATCCGACTCCTCACAGATATTGGAGTGCAAGGTTTGCAACCATCGCAATTACTCCGAACTTTGACCAGATATTTATTTGACCCACTGTAGACAGTGACATGTGTAGTAATATCACACAGTAGCATTAGTAAGCAGGGAAGCCATGTTAAAGAGTAGTAGCTATAGCAATGTCTTTTCACTCTTTCTTAATTCCTCCTTCCTGGTAGACCAAGAAGTCAGAGAGGCCCATGCAATTCCATCAATTCAAGTGACTCTGTGGACCAAATGCCACCTTCACTTTTATTTTCGGCTAATGGAGCACAAGGAGGCGTGTCCCTCTTAATTTGATGTGGCTCCCCACCCAGGGGGCAAACTCGCCCTAGCCACTCCTCCAGGTCACCATAATAAACTCATCAGCCCTCAGCAAGCTGCACTTCCCCATCTCTGTCAGGAAACAGATCAATACACACAGCAGAGCACTCAGGCGCTGCTCATAAACTCTCCTGAGTAAATGTTAGGTACCTTCCCACGCCAAGCTGACGCAGCCTTCTTCCGGAGGCAGCGTTGCCAAGGCCTGTGAACTACTGGGCTTGAGAGGAGGAAGGATGGGGCACCAAGATAGCTAAGTGAACTGAACCCAGAGACAAGCCAAAAGCCAGCTGGGTTGCAAGGTGCTGCTGCTGTCCTGGACTGCCTCAAAGCCCTAAGAGCAACAGCTTCCTTAACATCGTAAAAATCATAGGGGCCTCAAGTAGGGCAGCAGTTCACAGACATATAAATACCAGTGTCTCCAGGCCAACCTTAGATGGGAGAGGAGTGCCCACTAACTCGGCAGCTGAACTGTCACAAGAGCCACCGTGAGCCTCCCTGACTTCTGTAAAAAAAAAAAAAAAAAAAAAAAAAAAAAAAAAAAAAAAAAAAAAAAAAAAAAAAAAAAAAGGAAGATAACCTTCAATCAGCCTGGCGACAAAAAAATTAAAATAATTTTTTTATAAATCCCACAGCTGCCATGAAAGGAAATCAAACAAACAAACAAGCACAACTCTGAATTTATATTCAAAAGACTCGGAGCGAAGGATGCTGAGCACGGAGGAGGGGAGGCATCTTGAGATCTATCTGGAGCCACCCTTGGCACCTGTTCGTAAGCCCAGATCTCGAAATAGCATCCAGCAACAAGTTTCTAAAATGGCAAATCTACAGCTGCTTTTTCCCTGAGAGTGCTTAGTCACGCTAATCCTCTGACCCAAGAAATCCTTTCACGGGAGCCTGCTGGCTGAAGCAGAGCCGTGCTCGCCCGTGTCTGCAGGCATGGCAGCAGCCGCAGCAGCTAGCAGCAGTCCCTGAGGTGGAGGAAGGCTGGAGTGGGCACTCCTGGGCCCCACCTCCTCCCCAGCACACTCACCATCAGCAGGCTGAGCGCAGAGTCCGGCACCAGCTGCACTGCCATGGTCCCTGATTGCGATTCCCATGCACAGATGCTTCTGCTGAATCAGTCTGTCTGGGCCCAGGGCAGTTGCAGAGCATCCGCCAGCACCTAGAGCAAAGCAGCCGGACATACAGACTTAGGGAGCCAAGGGCTCAGGGTGAAGCTAGGCCACATTTCCCATGGAGTGGGGAAGAAGGCAGGGGTGGGGGTGGGGGTTAGGAACTGTGCTTAGGAAGAGCAAAAAATATATATGGAGCAGAAGGCGCATAGCAAGCTGCAGGTTATTTAAAGGTGAGCTCTCCCTAGCTTCTCTAAGCTGCATGTAGAAACCGCATCAAATACAAATGGAACACGGGAGCCTGGAACGCAGCAATTCTAGCTGCTACCTCAGCCTAGGCAACAATTCTGCTTTGAACCGACAATTAAAATAAAAATGTTTCCCCACTGCAGATAAATCAGCCAGCCCAACCATCACCCCGCCTCCCTGCATCTCTCAGCAAATTCTGCTGCATAAACATGCTGAATGTCACAACCTACCGGCTTGCAATCTGGTCAGTCGCGTCTCCCTGCTGCAGAAAGGTGTGTCTCTTCTGCCAAAGCAAGTATCTAGGAGAGAGAGGGCTGAGCGTGACCAGGAGGCAGTGGGCAGTCACTGGAGATCAGCAGATGCCCCCATGAGAAGTGAGGACCCACTCACTTAGGAACTGACCCCTTCCACCTTCTACTTTTCCCCTCCGAGTAGACTGCAGGCAGAGCTCCATGCAGGGCTGAGACTTAGGGAGAACATGGAATTATGCAGTCTGTTCCGTGAGCGTTCTGATCCCTGCCTGTACCACATGTACGCAGCCAGACACCCTCTACTTCTCCTCTCTCTCTCTCTCTCTCTCTCTCTCTCTCTCTCTCTCTCTCTCTCCCTCCCTCCCTCCCTCCCTCCCTCCCTCCCTTCCTTTCCCTCCCATCACTCCACAGGGCTGCCTGTTAGGAATTTTGAAGGATCCTCCCTAGTGCAGGAGAGGGAGGGCAGAGGAGGCTAAATTATAAGAAAGGACACTGTATAAGACAAAAAAGGCAAATGAGCCTTGGAAAGTCATATCACTGGGTGTACTTTCTCCCGAAGATGCCAAAAGAAAAACAGGAGGCTGCCACCAGGTTCTGTTACATACCATTTAGACCTGTGTTGAGTGTCTCTGTAGTCTTCCTCCAAATGAAACAAATCAAAGTGTCTTTATAGGAGCATGGTGAAATTCATAGCCTGGATTCTCTTTCAATTAAAAGTGTCAATTGCTGACACTTCTGGCAGCAGTTCTTAATGTCCTTTTCTGATCCCTGCTTTTACTCACCTACTATAATGACCCATAAAATATCCGGAAATTAACAGGATGGTGTGAAATCCAGGGACAAGGAAACTGATACTGTATATTAGAAACCTGGGGGAAGGAACGGCTCTTACCTATTCCTGTGAATAAGTACAGCTGTTGTCCCCATACACTTTATATGTGTGTGCTTGTGTGTATGTTCACAAACACACGTGCAGATGTGTGCACATGCATGTGGAAGCTGGAGGATAACCTCAGATGTCACTGCTTAGGCTCTGTTCACCTTGGTTTTGTTTCATGGATTTTAGTTTTTCTCTAAGTAAGTTAGACTAACTAGATAGTGGGGCGCCTCAAGGCTTGGCCAGCCTTATCTTCCCAGGATGGGAATCCTAAGGGAATCCTAAGTCTGTGCCACTGTGCCCAGACTTGTATATGTAAGAATTCGGCTCCTCATGCATGCCTCATGCTCGCACAACAAACATGTTAGAGACAGAATCATCTCCCAGCCTTCCAAATGCTAAGGCAGTGGTTCTCAAACTGTGGGTCATGACCCCTTCATATCTACATGCCAGATATCCTGCTACCGGGTATTTACATTACAATTGATAACGGTGCCAAAATTACAGTTATGAAGTAGTAATGAAAATAATTTTATAGTTGGGAGTCATAAAAGAATCAATGAATCGCTTCCTGCCACCAAGGACTGGAAGGTTCAAAGGAAAGGTGTATGAGCATAGCCTTGCATAGAACTGTGAGGACTTTCTGGACATGCTCAAGTGTTCCAATATGCCTAAAACTTAGTATCAGTAGTCAAGAAATGATGACGTAAGAAGCACATCTTGGGTACTGGCTTGGAGACCCTCACTCTGGCCCACCCCTGCCCACAGATTCCTGAATGTTCAGCTCATCCTGGTCCAGTGCCTGCTTTGCCCTCCCACCTTCAAAGAACTTTCCATCTTCAAGGAGGTGAAGTGTGTACGGGAGTTACTTATAGATGTTAAGATATGGAAAATGCTATCAGGTGGCCTCGAAACAAGTCTTCAGGTAGCGGTGAGACAAGAAATTCCTTCTGGCTAGATTCTGAGATGAGCCCCAAGGAATAACAAGGTATCATTTTAAATATTTCTGCCCTGCTGAGTTCTGTGTGGACCACGCTCTTGTGCAACGTAGAAAGTATAAGAGTAAAGCTACCTCAAGTGGTACATGTGAGCCGGGTGCGCTTATTCCACAGAGACAGACAGGGTAGCTTCAGGAGTGGAGAAATCCAGGCTGATAGAAAGGTTGGGGAGGTGGGTCTGAGAGATGGAGTCTCCACCATGGATGAGGTTCTTTGGCACATCTGCCTTCGTTTATGGTTTCCTTTTGTTTGGAAAGGAAACTGTCGCTTGAAACCCAGAGTCCCTCAACAAGTGAAGGAATGCAACAAGTCTCTTGTGTGAACCCCACTGAAAGGAAGGGAAAATCTCAGGGCTGTGGGGGTGAGCAGAGAAGGTAAGGCAAGAGAGGAGCGAAAGACGTCAAAAGGTAAATTTCCCTCTACCCAGCCGAGTGTGTATGATCAACCAGTCCCAAAGCCTGACTGCACCATGAAGGGGGCGGGGACAGCAAACAGCACTAGGAGTTGAAATGACCTTGACAGAGCTAGGGCCCCTTGGTTAGACCGTGATTGAATTTTAGGGAGAACAAGGGTCCCAAGAAAATCCCAGAAGTAAGCAAATCAAATTCGCTAACAGTATATGTATTGCATATTGCTTTCAATGTCAAATTTTTCACACACGGTAATAAAATAGTTCTTGACTTCTCTGTATGGACATTCATAGGTGCTTTAAGTTATTAATACTTCTTTTTACCTTTTTGAATTTATTTTTGCCAGTTTTATACATATATACAATGCACTGTGACCAGTCACTCACTCTGATCTCCTAACTGGAGAGGAACAATCCAATGTCACAATTAGATAGATAATCTTTATCTTTGTGTAGTCTCACATCTCAAAACATCAAGCATGAATAGCAGCAGATGTAGCCAGTGATATTAACTTGAGAAATGATAGAGGTGTCAAAACATTAAGTAGGAAGAGTCAGAAGTAAGGACATCACTCTAGAAGAGAGTAGAATATGGAGAGTGGGTGAATAGAAGTAATAAAGAGAGTGGAGGAGCCGTCAGAGGCTGGGGAAGAGCACCCTCAAGTGAGTGGAGATGGCGACATAAAACATCTAAGCAAATGTGGAGCAGATGAGAGAATGGAGAATTCATTTATATTAAATAGACCTTTATCACAAAAGCAGTGGTCAGCTGGGGGGTGGTGGCAGGGCAGGCATTTATTCCCAGAGGCAGGTGGATCTCTGTGAGTTCAAGGCCAGCCTGGTCCACAGAGTGAGTTCCATGCTAGTCAGTGCCACGCAGAGAAACCCTGTCTTCAAAACCAAACAAACAACCAAACCAACCAACAAACAAACAATAACAACAGTGATCAGTCAGGTAGTGGTGGCAGAAGCCTTTAATCCCAGCAGAAGTAGGTGGATCTCTGTGAGTTCAAGGTCAGCCTGGTCTACAGACTGAGTCCCAGGACAGCTAGGACTATACAGCTAAACCCTGTCTCAAGAAACAAACAAAAATAAAAGCAGCAATCAACACATGGGATGTCACACACACTGGAATGATTTTTGGGCTAAGGAAGATGAAACCCTGTTGGTTGTAGTTAGTGGAACTGGAATCACTGTGCTAAATGAAACAAGACACACTCTAAAAGACAAGCATTATAATTTTTCTCATATGCAGAATCTGTTTTTTTTAAAGACAAGGCAATAGAAGGGAGATTATTTGGGAAGGGCAAGTGCAATCAGAGTACATTATATACATGTGTGTAGAGCTGGAGAGTGTTGTTGGTTATAACTCTTTATTTTTGGGGGGTGGCTAACACTAGCCCCCAAATAAATCTACACAGAGAAACTCATTCTTTATTATAAAACTCCAGCCTTAGCCTGGCTTGTTTCTTGCCAGCTTTTCTTAAGTTATCCCATCCATCTTTTGCCTTTGGGCTTTTACCTTTTTTTAACTCTATGGTTGGCTGAGTGGCCCCTGATGTCCTCCTCTCCTTGTTCTACCTTGCTCCTCCTTCCCAGATTTCTCCTTCTACATATTCTCTCTGCCTTCTAGTCCCGCCTATCCTTTCTCCTGTCTCCCTATTGGCCATTCAGTGCTTTATTAGACCAGCAGATGTTTTAGACAGGCAAAGAATCACAGCTTCACAGCATTAAACAAATGGAGCATAAACAAAAGCAACACGTCTTTACATCATTAAACAAATGTCCCACAGCATAAACAAAAGTAATCTTAAAATAATATTCTACCACAGGAGAGATAGATCAGCAGTTAAAAGCTCTATCCACACAAGCCTGATAATTGAGCTTGAACCTGGAACCCGTGTGAACAGCCAGATGTGGTGGTGTTCAACAGCAATCTCAGCACTTTTACAGTGGCTGAGACTGGAGAATCCCCCTGGAGCTCTAGGGCCACGTAATCTGAAGTAGATTGAGCAATAGCAGAAAACAAGAGAGTCCTTGACTCACCAAAGTGGAAGGCAGAAACTGACTGAGAAGTTGTCCTCTGACCTCTACACATATACACATCTATTCTCACACACAAAAATACATACATGCACACACACGTACAGATACACATATAAACACATACAAAAGCATACATATACACAGACACACATATAGACAGATTCATGCACATACAAACATACAAAATACACACAGACATACACACACAGGCAAACGCACATGAAAAATGAAAAATGTCACATTCATCAAAAGCCATTACAAAAATTAGCCATTGGGCCAACGAGATGGTTCAGCAGGTAAATGTGTTTTCTGCCCAGCCTAACAAGATGAATTCAATTCCAGGAAGACACATGATAGAAGTGTGTGTGTGTGTGTGTGTGTGTGTGTGTGTGTGTGTGTGTGTGTTTGGGGTTGTTAGATGTGCCTTGATATGCATGTGGCAGTCAGAGGGCAACCTTGTAGAGTTAGCACTCTCTTTCTGCCTTCCATGGGTTCCAGGGATTAGAGTGACTGTCAGGCTTTCTCTGTAAGAACTTCCTCACTGAATCATCTTATTGTTACCTATCAGGCCTTTCTTTGGCCTATACATAGTGGACGTTCAACAGCTGTTAATATTAATGATACCCTATTCATTTTGATAATGAAAATAGGGAAGCTAAACAACGTTGGCATATTGCTTGGCCAGAATGCCCAAACCTAATTTTACTTTTAATTACAGCAAAGATCTAAGCTACCATCATTACTTCCTTAGTTTCCCCTTTAATCCTTACCCTGTCTTACTAATGTCTAGTTTGTCTTGGTGTCAAGAAGCTACCTGAGATTCTTCTATGAAAAGATACAGGTGACCACAAATCATTCTTGATCTATACTCTGCACTCATAAATTTGTCACACTGTGCAATTATTTTCAGCTAATAACAGATAATAGCAATTACAATAATATTTAGAAATAAGGCGACTCTAAAATAATGTTTATTTAATCATCAAATGATGCATCTAATTTTATTGGAAATATTTCTATTATTTTTTGGTTTTTGTTTTTTTTGTTTTTTGAGACAGGGTTTCTCTGTGGTTTTGGAGCCTGTCCTGGAACTAGCTCTGTAGACCAGGCTGGTTTCGAACTCACAGAGATCCGCCTGCCTCTGCCTCCCGAGTGCTGGGATTAAAGGCGTGCGCCACCACTGCCCGGCTCGATATTTCTATTATATTAGGGAAGGAACATCCACCATTTGAAACAAATGTAACAGGGCAGATTTATTCTCCCAAATGAAACAGACAAAAATTGTACAAAACACACAAAGCTGTTTCAAGATAAAGGATATAAGAAAAATGGGTAGTGATTCACATGCAATAAGAAGCAAATGAGATACATCTTATAATTATCACAGACTTGAATTAAGACTGTTCCAAGGCCACAGAGAGATGGGGTAACCAAGAGGAGTAAGTGGTCCTCTACCCCACGCAGATAGATGACAGATTTCAGAAGACTGGGCCCTGAAGAGGAAGAAGGCACAACGAGGACCCTTTGGGGACCTTCAAAGAGCATCACACAGCAAGAATTCGGTTGAAAGCCGATCCCCACACATATGTGAAGAAACCTTTATTCATGGATAGTCCTATGACTAGGAAGGTCACTATCCACCAAGGATCTGTATGTACCAGGGTAACAGAGTTAGAAGAAACTGTAAAGGTAAGGCCTGGGGCCAGGGAGATGAATTAGCAGGTAAAGGTATCTATTGTCATACCTGAGGATCCACAAGATGAAAGGGGATAACTGACTCCTACAAGTTATCTCCTGATTTCCACACATGCTCATAAAATGCATGCACCACCCCCATCCCTCCAGACACACACATAAAATAATCTTAAAGATATTTTTAAGATGGGGACTATTTGGAGGTCCATAGGAAATTAGAGATGTGCTCTTGAAAGGGATTGTGGAACTCTTCTGCTTTCTGCTCTAACTCTGTTTGGGACTATTTTCCACGCTGTGATTCCACCATGATGAGCCATCACCTTGATACCATGCCTAATCTTGAGTATGGGCAAAGTGTGACTCTTTTTTACTCTACAGGGAACCTGTGTTAGGTGTTTTGTTCTAACAACGGAAAGCCGGCTAACACAGCTAGGGAAGAACTGTGTGAAAGCACAGGAAGAACAGTGGTCAGTGCTCACAGGGAGCTGGAATAGTGTGAGCTCACAGAAGTCAGCCTGGAAACCCTCATAAATCATGGAACATTAGCAGAATCCTCAGAAGGCGCTTACTTCAACCGTGAGGAATAATTAGCTATACATTGATCGCTAACCTGAATCTGCCTAACACTTCTGAGAAGCACGATCTCAAAGGAACAAACCGTCTCCACACAACCAAGCTACATACTTAAACAATCTTAAAAGACTATCTGTAAAAAAAAAATGGACAGAAGCTAACAAGGTAAAAATTACAATGTCTCATGTTTATTCAAAACCACTATTCACGAAAAGCAGTAGAAAGACTTGATCCCTAAATAGAAAATAATCAGGATCACCCATGGCCAGCACAGAAAATTGCATCAAAGTGCTCATAACTAACTCATTTTGGACATATGAAACATGTGTACATTAGTTTGTTTGTTAAGACAAGATTTCTCTGCACAGCCCCGGCTGTGCTGGAATTCACTTTGTAGACTTGTGGACAAAGTTGGACTCAAACTCAGAGATCTGTGTGCCTCTGCCTCCTAAAGGCTGTGATTAAAGGTGTGCACCACCACGACCCAGAAACAAGCACATTTAAAAAAAAAGATTTATTATTATTTTTATTTATGTGTATATTTATGTGAATGTGTGCCGCAAGTGTGTGGTTGTTCATGGAGCTAGTTGAAGACATCTGTTCCCCCAGAGTTGGAATTACAGGCAGTTGTGAGCTGTCGGATGTGGGTGCTGAGAACTGAATCCGGGTCCTCTGGAAGAATAAACAGTGTTCCTAAGCTCTGGGCATTCTCTTTGGCCCCAAACCAAAAAATATTAAAGATTACACAAAACTAGAATTAGTGTGTCACAAGACAATCAAAAATCTAATCAATACATAATTTGTATGCCTGAGAAAAGAGAGACACAGAAAATATAGATGAAACAAGGTCCTAAAATTTCTCCAAATTACATGTGTGCTAAACAAAATCTAGGCATAATAAACATGAAGAAAATTACACTAAGGTACACCATAATAAAACTTATCAGCACCAGTGAGAGCAGCCACAGAGTCACAGACATGTCCCACACAGAGGAACATGGACAAGGATAACAGCACGCTTCTATAGATTGCTTGTTGCAAAGGAGGTGTGTAAGAACACGGAGGAATATTATCCACAAAACATCACGTTAACAGAAACCTCATTTAAACATGCAACTGAATCCATAATGATGGTGGTTGCTTAGGGAGGCATGAGAGTATTATAGAAGGTGAGAGATGCACCCACGTGCATTACCTTGGTGGTGCGAATGGCTTTGCTGGGACACATATGACAGAATTCCTATGGAATTTTCATTTGTCAATTTTACTGTGAAAATGGTTGGGAAAAATATCCTTTTTTGGTTCAAGTGAAATAAAATCTTATTGGTAAAAGAAGCAAATGTTTCCCACATAAAAAATGTAATCTCTAATTAAATATTAACAAAAAGCCAAAAAAAAAAAACTGAACAAAAGCTATCTATGTGGGCGTCTGTGCCCTACAAAATGGATTCAAGAATGAAAGCAGACTACTATTTCAGACAAATGTAGTTATCCAAAGGCAAAGCAGATTAGAAAAAAAAAATCTCCAGTCTCCATGGCTTCAGTGGTGAATTCAACTTAGGAAGCAGTATGGCTAAATTTATACTCATTCTTAGAGATCGCTGAAGAAAGTAGGATTGAGTTCTGGTAAAACACCTTCCTAGTGAAAGCAAAGACTTGAATGAACACTTAAGACTAAAACCCACTAAGAATCACTGGTCGATATTCACCAGACTGATCTCTGGAACTGAAAGAGTGTCAGTCAGTGTCTCGCCTGGTCGTTTGAAAACACTGCCGAACGGATTCTAGGTTCACACGGAACAGAAAGGGACACAGAATACTCAAAACAACTGGGTAAGAAGGACTGGAGAATGATATTTAATTTCAAGAGTTATTATGGTAATCAACAAGGTGATTACTCTGGAGACAGACAAACAACTCAACTAACATGATCTGGGTCCAGACAGAGACCCGTGCAGACGGAAATGGGCCATTAATAACTAAAATACCAGGGCAATGCAGTAGAGAAAGGGAAATCTAACAACTGGTTCTGGAAAAGCAGGAGATCCATAGACAAAGACCTGAACTTCAAGCTATACTTTGAAACAGAAATTCAGCTCAATGTGTATTATAGTCCTAATCGTTAAACACCATAATGCCTAAAGATGAGAACACCAGGGAGGGTCTGGGGAGATGGTGCTGCCGAGAAAGTGCTTGCTCTCCAAGAATGGACTAGAGTTCAGATCCCCCAGGAGATGGAGACAGAGCATCCTTGGGCAAGATGCCTAGCTACATTAACCAAACTGTCAAGTTCTGGGTTTAATGGAGAGATCCTGTCTCAGTAAATAAAGTGGAGAGTAACTGAATAAGACTGATGGTGACTCTCTGGCCGCTGCTGCTCCATACATATTCATTCTCTCTCTCTCTCTCTCTCTCTCTCTCTCTCTCTCTCTCTCTCTCTCTCTCTCCCTCTCTCTCTCTCCCTCTCTCCCCCCCCTCCCTCTCCCACTCTCTCTCTCTCTCTCACACACACACACATGAATACTCATATGCATATGAACATGTATATAGACACATGCAAATCACATATATACACATGTAAAAACAATAATGTTTTTCCATTTAACTTTTTAAACTCGGAAAACACATAATCAGTAAAAAAATAACTACATGTTGAGGTTTTAATTTTAAAAGGAGTAATTGTGTGAATAAGGAAGACGCCTCCATTTAGGGGGCTGTAGAGACCAGAGGAGGTGCCATCACTGCCCTGGCTGTTGAAGGAAGAAGAACCCTATGGCTAAGTGATTTTTTTTTTAAGATCTGTGAGTCCCAAAGGAAGCCAAGAGAAAGAAATTCCAAAGAGAAGGGTTATTTTTTCCAAGGGAAGAGAAGTGCCCATCCCCATGACGGTCAAGGGAACACAGATGTGGAGGCTGTCAGTCAAGGTATTCTCATCTTGAGGGACGTGGAGGGACTGGAGGGACCTTCCTTCAAAGACTGGATCTTGGTAGAGTCCTCTGCAAGTTTCTGTACCATCTCTTCTGTTTAGTTATGTGTAATTCTGAAATGTCCCCAAAGCCACTTTTCTTGAATGCCTTCAATATAGCACCACAGGCTGAGAACTGGGCTTCAAAAAAAGGCTGTAGGGGACTTTTCAGAATGGTAACCACAACCCAGAATGATGGCCCAGACCCACCTGCCAACTTTACCATGTCAGACTATTGGTTGAGAGTTGCTGCCTGGAAGGAATGGAGAGTTCCAGTGTGGATGAAGAAGCAGCCACCAAGATGTAGCCCAGAGTCTTCCTTACATACCCAGAGCCCTGGAGGCCCAAGGGGATAATGGAAGATCAGGTGTCCCATACAAGGCCTGAGTTTTGGCCAGGTCTTCCTGAACATTCTACTACTGCCTCCAAGGTCCTGGCTCCGAGTCTGGCCCTGTCTTACTCCAGATGAGCCTGAACTTACACACCAAGCCTCCTCCAGAGGAGCCCTCATGTTTGCATAGCACAGCAAACATTTGATCAACTGAGCCATTTTCCCAGGTTCTACATGAATTTTTTAATATTATCTCTAGAACTTTTGTACCAATTACATTATGATTCCTTCACTTAGACTCAATTGCTTTTCTTAATGGCATCATCTATCTTTAATTCTAGGTAGACATTTTCTATATTTGGGTCCAGATGAAAAATTCATGTTCTGCAGTCTTTCCTCATAATCCTTATGTAATAAATACATGAGTTTCCTACTTCAGGTTTATAGAAAATATGGATCTCATACATACATCAGATTTTGTTAAACTATACACTAATTGAGAATTTTCCAATTGCTGAACATTTATGTGGCTTTTTAGTCATTTTCTATTTCAGGTACTTGGAAATAATGTGTCTTTTTATAAATTGCATGGATTTCCTTCTTTTTATAAACTGCATGTATTTTTATATTAAAATGTGAATTTTATATCAATGTTTAAAGTTTGGGCTTTGGGTCTGACTGGGTCTGACTGCATCAATGGGCTGGTCCATGAGTTCCTAATCTGATAGGCTGTTGGAGTGATAAACATTTAGGAGGTTAGACCTAGCTAAAGGAGGAGGCCCTTGGAGTATGCTGTGTGAACTAGACCTTGTCTTGACTTCTCTTCCTTTCCTTCCCTTTCCAGTTTCCCAGAATGAAGCTAAAACATTTGTGGTACCTATAATATTTTCCTACTAAAGAATTAAATTCTCTCATAGTGGCATCTCTCTCCCATGATGCACTTTTTTTGAAAGCTGTGTCAGGTTCTCGTTGGGATTGTTTATAGACATGCTATTTACTGCAGAAATATATTCAATTTCATACATTTCGTTATAAGTGAAGCTAGGTATTTTCTTTCTTTTTTGTGTGATTTAAAGGCATGAATGCATATTTGTTGGAAGCTTGGTAATTTTAGAGCTTTTATGAGTTCTTTATGCCATTTTTTTACAATAAACCTCCTTCTACTACAGCAATAGATTTGAAAACTATCAGAGACCCTAAGAAACACTGTCAGTATGACGCCTGAACTTTCTGCAATTACTGAAAAAAGGGTGTTTTGCTGTGGAATAATCCTTCTATGCTCTGTGAATATGTATTATTCTCATTGGATAATAAAAAGCTGACATGCCAGTAGCCAGACAGGAAGTTAGTTAGAAAAGCCAAGCTGAGAAAGATGGGAAGAAGGAGAGAGGAGTCAGAGAGTCACCAGCTGAGGCAGAGAGAGCAAGATGAGACCATGATGAGAAAAGGTACCAGGCCATATGGCAAAGCGTAAGTAGACATATAGGCTAATTTGAGTGTAAGAGTTAACTAGTAACAGGCCTGAGCATTTGTAAGTAATATTTAGCCTCTATGTGGTAGTTTGGAAGCAGCTGCAGGGACAGGAAAACTCTGCCTAAGATGTTTTATTTATTTGCTACTATTTTATCTTTATAACAGTTGCATAGATATCTCAAAATTATTTGAAAATCTGCTTTAGTTCCTTTCTCATTGCTATGACAAAGCACGTGATAAAAGCAACTTCTGGAAGGGTTTGTTCTGGAAATGGCTGTTAGAAGAGTCCAAGGCATACTTTATAGTACACTGCAGAAGTAAGATGAAGAGGAAGAAAGATCTGTATGGGGGTGGGGTGGGGTGGGGGAATATGGTCCACCATGGCAGGAACCATGTGGCGGTGCATGACAAGCCCCATCAGGGGCAGCAGCAGTCTGAGGAAGCCAACCACACTGCATCTGCAGTCAAGAAGAAGTCAGGAGAGAGGAGTGTGGTGCTCAACTCACTTTTTCCTCTATATCCAGGACACTGGCCCGTGAGAAGATGCCAGCCACATTTAGAGTGGGGTTTCCCTCTTCAGTTAAACCTCTGGAAACACTCTCATAGGCACGCCCAAAAGTGTGTCCCCTAGGCAATTCCAAATCCTGTCTCGCGGACAATCAGGATTATCCAACACATTTTCTTGGGCTACCTTTTCTTTTTAACTTCAACAACCTAAGCCAGTTCCGTCTTCAGTTAAAGAACCACACTACCTCTGTGTTTATAATTTAATTTTAATTTAATTTTTATTATAGTTTATTTATGTAAATTTTCCTTTTATCATAATAAAATTAAGTTATTACCAACATCACACAGAAAACAATTACATTCTTTATAATTGTATTGCTCATATTTGTTATATGTATCTTTTCTTATGTCCTTAAAATAAGTAATTCATTGCCCATTTTATTTCAGTAGTCAATGTTTCTCCTAATGCAGTGTTATACTAGTTCAATTATTGTTGTTATAAAAACCACTCTATTTTGTGGAATAATTACCATTATTTTCATTAGCCCTCAAATATTCTTGTCTATCTTTCCAAGTACATTGTAGATTTAAATATCGTAAATTTCATAAATGCCAGTGCCACTGTAGGTATTTTAACTGGTTATATTAAAAATACCCATTAAACCGCACACAAGTGCCTTTCTCGTATCTTCCTGTCCTAGAGTAAGACATATTTCTGTATATATCCAATATAAAAAAGTACAATTTTGGGATATGTATTATATACAGCTACATGTTTAATTAACATGTAATTCAATTTTGTGACTATTGTAAATTGGAAGTGTTTCGCTACATTTTTAGCTGCCTAATAAATGTAACCAAGTATCAGACTAATTTTTACTGTTGTATCTCTTGGCCAACAGTTTTTCTTTACTGGTTTATTATCTTAGTAGCTTTGGGGCTGAGTGCTTGATCTCTTCCAGTATATCCTCATAGTCTTCCAACAGCAATCGTTGTAAAGGCTCATTTATTTTCTGTAGATTGTTGTGCATGTACAGCTATAGAAATAGTTATAAAATAGTTGTGTGAAATCCCCTCCCCCACATTATGACTTGGATCTGAAATGTAGCCCAGAGACTTTCTATGCTGAAGCTTTGGTCCACAGAGCATCTGCGTTCAGAGACTGGGCTTTGGGAAAGTGACTGGGTCTGACCGCATAGACAGACTGGTCCATGAGTTCATAATCTGACGATTACGGGAGATGATGGAAACTTAGGAGGTGGGGCTTAGCTGAAAGGAGGAGGCTCTTTGGAGTGTGCCAGTGAGAGCTAAATCTTGCCCCTCCCCTTATTTCTCCACCATCTTCCTCTTTTCCTCTCTTCCCTCTTTTCTCTCTCTCCTCTTCCTCTTCTTCCTGGACATCATGAGGTGAGCAGCCTTGGTTCACCATGTCCTCCCTGCTGTGATGTTCTACATTAGCATGGACAAAGCACTTGAACCCACTGACCACAGACTGACACCTGCCCATACATAGGTCCAAATGCATCTTTCTTCCTTTAAGTTGCCTTTCTTGTGCATTTTGTTGCACAATGAAAAGCTGACTCACACCCCTTGTCCCTTCAGGGTCCCACCATTCACAATGCCTCCAGAATCATACCAGCTCTACCCTGCTCTCTGCTGCCATCTGCCTTCACAGGGTCACCAAGATGACCTCCCAACCACAACTCAGAAGGTTGCCATCCGCCCTCACAGAGTCACAAGGATGGCCTCCCAGCCACAACCCAGAAGGTTATCAGGGTGACCAACCTTTCAGAACGTAGGTCAGATCTCAAACCTTGACATCCTCTGAAATCCTTATAGTCCTTATAATTCTTATATTCCTTTGCAAAGTCCTGTGTGCTCTGCCAGCTTCACCAGGGAATGTTTTTTTTTCATATTCAAGAGGAATATTTTTATTCCTAATTCTCACAGACTTGGTTAAGTGCTATAGCACTTCATCAAGCAGTTGTAATGTCAGGTATTAGATCATCCTTTAGAGGGTTAAAATGTTTCCTACAATAAGTTCTCCTTGGAATGATTAAGTAAAGTTAATCACCAGGCATATCCCTCTAATATTATTAGATAAATTGTTCCTTTTGCTTATTGACTTCTCGTAGATATAAACAAATTGCTGGTACAACAGAGAGTGAGGAAGATGTTTGAATAATTTAGCTTGCATGCAAAATAAGCATGGTGAGAAGAAAATTATTAGTACATTTCAAAATGACCCATGGGAACAAACTTCATTTATTTTTCATATATGCAGGCCACTATTTTAGCATATGAATTTGTCAATGGGAGCCCCAGCTATTAAAAGTTACTTTTCAGTAGATATTCTTTCATAGCACTGTTGTAGTGGCATTTCATTTGTATTTTAATAAAGTTTGCCTGAGGGTCAGAAAAGTAAAACAGTTATACTGGCCAGCCTTACAGCCCAGGCAGCAATGACACACACCTTTAATCCCAGCAGCCACACTATCTAGTCACACCTTTAAAACTAGAGAGGATTTTAAAAGAGGAGGAGACAGCTCTCCGTCTCAGTCTCATTCTAAGGACTCCTGGAGGCAGGATCACCATTCTCAGACCGAGGTTGAGGTAAGAGCCAATGGCTGGCTGCTTTGCTTTTCTGGTCTTCAGGTTGAACCCCAGTATCTGTTTCTGAGTTTTGATCTAATCGTGTTTCACACTGTTGCACGTCCCCAGTGTTCCTTTACTCTTCTCCACCAACCTGTTTCACCAATATTTGGCAGTTTTCCTAGTTTCTGACAATAAAGAAATAAAGTTAAGCCACCATGGAGGTTTTCATGCCAACACGTTTATCTAGGGGGCCAACAAGAAAAATTATTCTGATATTTTAGTGACTTGATTAGCCTTTGCCTTTTAGTAGAGAGCATATGGGGTTAGTTAGAGTATAAGATTCCTACCACTTAGAAAGTCAACTTTGGTGTAGTTTTTAGTACTTAGTATTTTTAAAAATTAAAATTTTAGCATTGACAGAAATTCAAATTCTGTGGCAATTTTAGCTGCTTCTGAAATGTTTTATTTCTGTGCCATCTCTTGTTACCTAAAATTAGTATTAAGGCCATAATTATTTCAAGTAAAATCTGTTTCTTTAAAAAAAATACTTTTGGTCTTTGAAAGTCCTATACATTTCTACAGTATATAGTGACCACACCCATCTACTGCTGCCCCACGCCAGCTCTCCGCTCCCACCCCATCTCCCTCCTTGCTTTATGTCCTCTTTTTTATTTTTAGGCTTTTGTTATTAATACCCCTTGAATCCAATTAGTGGTGCATATACACATGGGTGTGTGGCCATCCACAGTGGCATGAGTAACCTATGGGGGTGTATCCACAAGGAGAGTGAGTCTCCACTCCTCAGCACTCATCCACTACAAATAACGCTTACACCAAAGGCAGGACCTGGGGATCTCTTGCCTGTTCGTGGTGGAGTTTGGTATGACGTGATGTTGTGCCGGTAACCACACCCCTGTGAATAGCTGAGTCACAGCCCTGTCATGTCCAGAACCCAGAATTTCACAGCTCTCCTTCCCATCGGCCCACTCTTCAAGTCTTTCAGCCCACTTTTCCTCAGTTTCCTGGTATAGATGACCCATCCACATCTTGACATTAGTCTTACTTATACTACTCCATAGTTTGACCAGTTATGAGTCTCTGCACTAACCACTTCCCCTTGCAAAGGGAAGCTTCTCTGGTTGGCTTTTCTTCTTCTCCAGCTGGCCAGCAGCAGATGTGGGATTTTGCAACCTCTGTAATTTATTGAGGTAATTATCATAATAAATCTCCCCCCCTTTCTTCCTCTTTTCCTCCCCTGTCCCCTTCCTACCTGCCCTGCCTCAGCCATGCACAGCATGACAGTTCCTCAGTCAGTGAGGGACCTCACATCCAGTGACGGCCCCTGGTGCGAGAGCGGGTAACATGGACTTGAAAGATCCCCGCCACCTAGAGACTTTGTAGCCTTTAAAATATCATGACACATGTGTAGTATGCATGTTCAGGTGACAGTGATGTAAGACGGACTTCTTAAAACTTCTCTACACCTGACCCCCTTTATGCTCAAGAAACCTTTACATAGCCCTAGGAAAACAAGTATATAAAATAGAAACACAAATCAAATATATACTGATAATACAACAACATTAGAACAGGCTTTTGGTCTCTATACAATTGCAACACTTATTAAACACAAGAGCAAATATACATCGTAACGCCATGGATTCGCTTCTTGTCATATGAAGACTACTGCATGAATATTTGATACTGCCAGACATAGAACATCTTCAATGCTTTTCAGAATTGACTATTTTAATCTTACAACTGTCAATGATGAGAATATCATTTCATATAAACACACAGTGTGAAATAGCAGAAATTTAGGGCCATTTCGGAAATGAGTAGAAATTCTGACCTAACCCCAAGCCCAAATTTACCACTTTTATGAAACTTAAGTGGGCAACTCAAGAAGATATTTTTTAAAATCGAACAGTCTAACACAATACAGTAGAAAGGTATGCATTTGATCCATACTGAGGAATGTTAGACATTAACTTTCTAGAAGAGCAAAAGCCATTGCATGTACAAGCAAACACAGCTCATACCACACAGCATTCTCTAACCTGAGCTGAGGCATGTCAGGCAGTGTTTGTTGGCAGTGTTTGGAGTGGCAGCATGAACACACATGTTGTCTGCGTGGCATCACGTAATACAACACGAGTTCTGCCAGAAACGCCTCAGATTTGCCACACACTCAAGCTTGAACCAAATTCTGACTACTGTGCATTCAAAAATTATCTGCTGTTGCTGAATTTTTCACAACCCTCACATTGAATTAAATTCTTGCATATGGGTTAATGACCTTCTGTTTAAGCAACTGCCATATAAACACACCTACTGCACTGCTGGTCATGTAAAAATAGAATGCGCATATAACATTTGATAAAGCGTGAGTGTGTCTCTGGTCTGGTTAGCATAGACAGGTCTTATTTGCAGTGTAGGGTGTGCTCTATAATGGACTGTTTTCTGTAGTGGAGCATTTACTGCAGCATGCCATGTCTGCCAGCAGCAGCTCCACACCACGCATAGTTACTGAGTCTCCTGGTTGCAATATTCTCTCTATCACTTGATTTAGCTTATACTCCTTGGTTCTTCATGGGTCCAGGAGCAATAAACTATACCACACATATGTACGAGCTACTATTTCAGAGCTACATAGTCTAGAGTGATGTAAACGTACTCTATGATATGCCCAGAACCAATGAATTTTCCTAACAATGCATTTTTGAGAACTTCTCCCCTTCTTTTTGTATATTTATGCAACTGATTTATGAGTAACTTTTTGGAGCAGTAGTTTTGGGATGTGACATCTATGCAGTCAAAAATTCACATGTAGGGCTAGGGAGGTGGCTCAGCCAAGTAAGTGTTTGCCAAGCAAGCATGCAGCTCTGAATTCAAACCCCAGAACCCATGGTAGTACAGGGAACGCCTAGATAGGAGGATACCTGAGGCCTGCAGGCAAGCCAGTCTCACCAAACGAGAACCCTGGGTTCAAAAAATTATCTGGAAGGCTAGGCATCATGACACATACCTTGAAACCTAGCCCTTAAGAGGCAGAGGCTGGTGAATCTCTGTGAGTTAAAGGCCAGCCTGATCCACATAACAAATTCCAAGCCAGTCAAGGCTACATAGAAAGGTCCATCATTAATTAAGTAATAACATAGAGAACCACCTAACATTCATCCCTCCCTCCACATGCACAGGCACACATGGAGAGCCACACACAGGTACATGGCACATACAACTTTTGACTTCACCCAACAACTTAACTGCTAATACCCTGCTGCTAACCAAAATCCTCCAAATAACATTAACAGTCAACTAATGTATAATTATTATGCTATGTGCAATAACTATGGTAAAAATACATTAGACTCGGGGACTGGGAGAAGTGAAACTGCTGTTTACTGTAAGACAGTGTTACTGGAAAGGTAATCCACTTACAAGGAGATGGTTAATGCCATCTGAGATTTCCCATGGTGAACTCAAGGAGGACCAGGAACGTGCTCGATGGGAAGTCAATACAGCACTCCAGGGTGTACTGCAGCGACAACACTTACCTGTATTTCTCCCAACTACAACTGACAGCATGTATGTTAGTTGTATGTAAGATTTAATAAAGTTTATGTAGGTTTGTGTATTTTCTAATTTTAAGAACAAATAGACTTTTCTATACATATCACAAATTAATAAATATGCCATTTTCTTTATTTCTTCAATATGTCTAGGCTATATGGTATTTCAAGTTGTCTTAAAATTCACAAAATAGGTCCTTCTTTAAGTAAACCTTGGTATTCAAAACCTGTGCTCTTTCAGTGTTATCTGTATTTACACTATTTCTGTCTGGCTGTCCACCCATCCATTAGTTTCTGTTTCTCTGGAAAACCTCCACTAATACACTAATCTTTAGAGCTACACTCAGAACAAGGTGTGCTCAATGACTCTTGGTGCTCACGAATTTTCAAGAGGCGTCAGGACCACTCAAGCTTTCTTCCCCTGGAAGTGAGTCACCCTTCTCCCAGGTCCCACCTTCAGGGATGTGCTGTATTCCCCATAGAACACACCCAATATTTTGCACAGAGTTACTTGTTTACCTGCCCGCTCAGTTCATGTAGCTATGGCCCTTCCACAGAATTAAGCCTTGCATTTTCATATTCTTCTGAAGTACCCTGAATATAATACTACTCATGTAATAAGCATGAAACGCAGAACCTAAGAGAACCATACCTGATGTGGGATTCCCCTTTGTATGCTATGAATAAGTTTTATTACCATTGGTTAATAAAGAAGCTATTCTGGCCAATGGCTTAGCAGAGTCAAGTCACGTAGGAAATCAGAACAGAGACAGAGTGAGAGTAGGCAGAGTCAGAAAGACACCACATAGCTGCTGAAGGAGGCAGATGCCATGTAGCTGCCCAAGAAGCAAGAGATAACAAACCATGAACCTTGTAGTAAAATATAAAATAATAGAAACTGGTTAATTTAAGATGCAAGAGTTAGTTAATAAGAAGCTTGAGCTAAAAGACCAAGCAGAACTGGAATTAATAAAGCTTCTGTGTGATTATTTAGGTCTGGGCAACCAGAAACAAATGATCTGTCTCTGCTTACACATATCTAAGAGGGCTGCAGGTTCTATGGTTAAGGAGGATATTATATTTTTACCTAGAACAGTGGTTCTAACCTTCCTAATGCTGGGACCTTTCAGTACAGTCCTTCATGTTGTGGTGACCACCCCAACAACAGATTATTTTTGTTGCTCCTATATAAGTTTGCTACAGATATGAATCATCATGTAAATATCTGTATTTTCTGATAGCTATGGACAACCCCTGTGAAAGGGTCATTTGATCCCATGTGGTTATGATCCACAGGCTGAGAACCACCAATCTAGAAAGTTGTTTTTCTTCCGTGTCCTGTTAGCTTCTGTACATTGTGCCAATTTATAAAGACTTTTTGGAAAGAAGTTGGGGGAAGTAAATCATAAAAAAACAAACCACTATGGGCTTCCTGGGACATAAAAATAACCATAACTGACTTCTCGCCTTTCATACTGAAATTGACATGCTCTGATCAGTAACCATAGATAACAATACAGCCCTCTTTGTTTTCTCCTAATGCTAGTTGGAACTGTCAGCAGCCTAAGAATCTCCCCAATCACCCAAGCTGCTACAATCACTTAGTTTTTTTTCAGGCAACTTTGCCTTTGACATTCTATCGTTCTGTACCCTAGTGATTTATCTGTCAACATATGAATACTAACCTGCTACTTTACATGATCACAAATGGCTTTTTACCCTTGTTCCCAAAAGGCAAATTTTTAAATTTATTTATTTATGAATGTAGGTTGATATAAGAAAACAATAACTGCAATTTCTTTTGTTGAATAGGCTCATATGCTTAAATATATGTAGATCCTTAGTCATAATTAGGTTTTCGAACATGAACAAATTTAGAAGTACAGAAGTGAAAGATTATATGATATATAAATAGATATATAGAAGATGCATTTGTGCACACACACACATACATACACAGAAATGTAAATACACATGAGTAGATTGTGTCTTGGTATTTTTAGTGTATATTTATATAAAGACAAAATTCCATCCAATCATGGAAAATGTCTTAGAAGTGCTGAGATATAACTGAGACATAAAAGAATTGAAAGGTGCAAGACCAAGCAGATGGAGACCACCCAGGCAAAGAGAGCTCATAGTAAGAATGGAGGAAGGACGGAGATGAGAGCCATAGCCAGGTGAGCCAGTGATGGCAGATGGACACAATGGGGGAAGGCAAAGCGAACAGACCCAATTATTTTGACTCAATTATGTTGATTACGATTATTAAAGATCAATGTCAGTGAGTTATTAGGGATTCATTTATTGCAGGCAAGACTTCATTCTTTTTGTCAGCACTTCTGAGAGAAACACTGGTGTATATATATATATATATATATATATATATATATATATTCAATTATGTACAAATAGAAAATATTTGCTCAAGTAGAAATCCCTCACAGCCTAGTAAATCACATCATGGTATAAATATGGATATATAAATACCACAAATAAAATACCAAGAGAGGGAGGGGTGAAAGAAGGGTGAGGGGAGGAAAACCCTATGTGCTCCATGAATTGGCTTTTCAGTCAAAGGACAGGAAATCGTTAAAGATAAATTTTTAAATTTATTATTTTTACATATGAGTGTTCTGTCTGCATGTACATCTGCAGCCCAGAAGACGGTATTAGATCCCATTATAGATGGTTGTGATCCACCATGTGGTTGCTGGGAACTGAACTCATGACTTCTGGAAGAGCAGCCAGTGCTCTTAACCCCCGAACCATCACCAGGCCCCATGCTAAAGATAATTTAAGAAATTAGCTATATTTGGGTTTGGTTTGCTTTTCTTCTTAACATATGATATTAGTCTCTATCAATTGATGGCATGTTTTCCCAGTGCTGCACATTTAAGAAAACAGCATAAGTCCTTTAAACCCTTTGCACCATGACTTTACATGCTCAGAGGAAATGGCAGATTTTTGTTTGTTAAAGTATAAGCTACCAAGAGAAGAGAAACAATTGGCCTAGAAAGAGGAGAGCTCACAAGCTTGACAATAGAGTTCCTCAACACAAGAGTGCTAGGTGCTCCTTGTTGTACAAGCATGAGTACTTGAGTTGTGATCCTCAGAATGCTAATCCCTAGACTTTTCTTTTCTCTGACAAAAGCCCATTATAAAATACACACACACACACACACACACACACATGTCCTTTGATGAGTAAAAGCCTTTCTTACCTTCTTAAAAAAAAAAAACCAGGTTCCTTTAATTAACTCATTCACTATCCCACTGCTCTCTGCCAGGCTGCTGATAAATACATGGCATAAAAACACATTCAGGTTGCAGACTCAGGAAATGAAACCAGAACACTTTGACTCTTCACATATTACTATCTAATGCTTATGCCCTGGGCCCATTATTGCCTCTAAGACTCAGTGTGAGCCAATCTACTGCTACAATGAGTCCGAGAATTAGGAGCTTAGAAGGGCCAGGGAGCAGTTTCTTCTTCAACAGAGCCTGGAGCCAACTGTCACAGGGGTTCATAAAATCCC
The DNA here is from genome assembly GCF_014885135.2 of Alexandromys fortis. NCBI lineage: Eukaryota > Metazoa > Chordata > Mammalia > Rodentia > Cricetidae > Alexandromys > Alexandromys fortis. The sequence continues at coordinate 1,469,769 of NW_026067951.1, read as the reverse complement.
CAGATCCTTACCTCACACCAGAGCCACACAAAGGCAGGTCAGTTTGGCTTACCTGTCACTGTCACGCTTGACTAGAAGGCGCGAGATGGCTGCGAGGTTTGGAAACCATCACAGCCTCACCCTCTTTCCTGTCTGACCAGGTGGGGCCATTGCCAGAGTACATCTTTATCCCATTGACTGCTGGGGGCTGGTCCATGGCTGTCTTTCAAGGTTTGAGCCACAGTGGAACAGGAAGGCGTAGACTGCACACGTTACATATGTGTGATCATGTGCTAGTGCCAATTAGCAGCATGTGTTGTTGATCCTATTTCAGAAGTACCGACAGTCAGCGGCATCACAGGAGAGAAGGACAGAAAGCAGATCGGAGGTAATTTAGAGGCAGAGCGCCATGTGGTGCTATTGTTAGAGAGAGCTGCAGCCATCCCAGGAACAGGGCTGCAAGAGCACAAGCCATGGCAGAGGGACACAGTGCTTACAGGGCTAGAGAGTTCCCTCTTGCCTGAAACACATTGGCAAGACATACCAGCCAGGAAGCCTGGTAGTCTTTCCCGCGGACGGGGAATGGCTGCTCTGATTTCCCGGTGCATTCAAGTCCCTAGTGCTAGCATAACCATCACAGCGAAGGGAATCTAACAGACTCAGATCTCAAATCCAGAGCTGCCAGACAGCAGGGGGAGAGACAGGCAGAATGTTACAGTACACCCGGAAAGGAATGGTGGTGACGCTGTACAAACCCGGGGTAGCTTTCTGAACCCACCCTCCTGAAAAGGGCCATGGCAGCAAAGAAACAGCCTTGGATCTCTGGCAGACACTGCAGTCTAGTTTACTGCATCCATTCCAGCCTCTCCACATGCCTGTCTGTGCTGCAGAGGCTCAAATGTCAAAAAGACAACCTATTTCTGCGACTTTCCTACATCTGAGGTCTTGGGTGTGATTTAGGTTCAAGCAATTCCTGCAGGATATAAATAGAGAATTATGATGAAGAGAGACGGGCAGGTGGCCAGCTTGCATCTTGCTGGCACAAACCACCTCACAGTCAGGATGACTCTCTAAGCAGGCCTCCTGCCTTCAATGTCTGCATCAGAAGCAGCCACCTACCCACACTCGGCAGAGGCAGTGTGACTCCCGGGGCTTCCCTGGTGCTGCTCAAGCCCTGCCCAGTGGGATCTTTATTTTGTTGTTATTGTTGTTGGTGGTGGTGGTCAGACATGTATCAAATCCCTTTCTGCTTCAGCTCGTGAGGATGATTTTTTTTTTGTAACTGGGTCCTAACACACTATTCATCCTCATTTCACCCCATTTTTTATGAAAAAGGAGAAGACACACCACATGAGCACGCATGCACGCGCGCACACACACACACACACACACACACACACACACACACCGAGAGAGAGAGAGAGAGAGAGAGACAGACAGACAGACAGACAGACAGACAGACGACAGACATAGAGAGACAGAAAGACAGAAATAAAGGCAGAGACAAAGAGACGGGGAGGGACGGGAGAGAGAGAGAGAATATCTTTAAGATGTGTGAAGAGCCTGAGGTGAGCAAGAAGGAAATCCTCACATTCCCTCATCACATGAAAAGTGCTGGCAGAGAAAGGTAAAAAACTGGCCAGATGAAGAATGAGCCAGAAAAGACTTCTGCACAGTTTTTTTTTTATATTTACCACATTTTCTTACTAAAAAAGAAATGTGTTCATATATTCAGGAAATTCAAAAGCCTGGAGACGAACACTTACATACTTTAAAACTCTTCAAGCAAATTAGGAACAAAAAATGGAGACTTTTCTCCATTTGAGGGCATCTGCCTGAGACACGAGGCCACGTGTTCTGCCTGGATGGCGTGGGAAGCAGCGCAGAGCAGAAGAGAAAGAAGAGATAAAGTGAAACCCAAGAGCTGAGCGCCACGTGGACAGGCGTGTGCCTTGCGTCTTTTCCTTGTGGCTACATAACCCAACACCACACCTTGTGACAGTTGAAATAAATTCACTTGAAGCTTAGAATTTGGAAGTCTGGGGTTGACGGGCTGGCCCGTTTACCCTCCGATGACATTGAAACAGGAACCATTTCGTGCTCGACTCTCTCCTAATCCCTGATGGTGGCCAGGAAGCCTTTGTGCTCCTTGGCCTATAGCATCATGACACCAGTCTCTAGCTGCACTATGTCCTGGCACTCTCTCTATGGGAGGGTCTCTGTGTTCTCTTCATAAGCAGGTACTAAATACAGTGACGGAGAGCCTACTCTCCTCTAGTACTCCACCTTGACTTCTTCTAGTGGGAAATTAGATTCAGACTTCACTGTATCTTTGAGGGAATTTAATTTTCTCTTTGGGGAAAAAGATTGACATCCCCTCTAGAGTCATTCTGTTGTTCAACTTCTATATGCTAGTTCACAACAAGTTAATAAAAATGAGTCAGCTTCACTCAAGAAATTACACCCTTGTCATAGCCGATCCTTTTGTTGCCTCTTAAACAACCAATTCCAGTAGTCTCCTGGTATATAGGGTATTCTGAATACCAAAAAAACACACCACTGAAAGAAAATAAAGCAGTGATTCTCAATCTTCCTAGCACTGTAACCTTGTAATACAGTTCATCATGGTGTGAAGACCCCCAGCCAAAAAAATGATCTCATTGCTACTTCAGAACTGTGATTTTCCTACTGTTATGAACCATAATGTAAACATCTGATAAGTGGGATAGCTGATATGTGACCCCTGTGAAAGGTTAAGAACCCCTGAAATAAAGGTAAATTCGATGAATCAAGATAGATAAGAAAAACCATATTCACTAACGGTGAGGTACAAATCTTATAAACATATCCATTTTACCCATCACGAACTTATAAGTTTACTGTAAATTCAGGAGAATCAGCTTATTTTTACCTTAGAAATAGATTAAGAAAATTATAATATTCTCACAGAAATCCAAAGTCTACAAAAGCAAAACTAGTTGTATAGGTCAGACTTGTGCTACTTAACAAAATGCCGATGTAAATGACTTAAACGAGAAAGGATTTACTCTGGCTCACGGTCTCAGAAGTTTCAGTCCGCTCATGCTGGTTGGCTTTGTAACATCTAGGTGAGGAAGAACATGATGGTGAAGAGGACATGGAGAAGCACCTCTGTGCATGTCACCTCAGGGACACGCCCCCAGTGTCTCACTTCCTCCAGAAAGGCCCCAAATAAGTCCACCACCTGGGGACCCAGGCATCAATGCATGGGCCTGTGAAGGGTACTTCAGACTTAACCATAACCATAACCATTGTTTTGTATAAATGGACAAAGTTAGAAAACTTCCATCTCTAGGTATCAAGTCTTGTTATAAATTTATGGTAGCATGCACTGTGCATTGCCAGTATACAAATAACATAGACACAGAATGTCCAAACTGACTGACGGAACAGAAAGAAGGTCCAGAGAGACTCACATGAGAATATTCTCATTACTTTGGTGTTTTTCTTCTTCTTTTATTCTTTCTATTTATCTGCATGTTCTGGTCAGAGGGTATACATACGTGCAGGTATGCACATGCATGTAGAGGTCAGAAGTCAACCTTGGATAGTGCTATTCGGAAACTATCCCCCTTGATGTTCTAAGACAGGGTCTCTCACTGGGGCCTGGGGCACACTGATGAGCTTCGCCTCAAGTTGCTGGCCAGTAACGGCAGGAATCTGCTCATCTCCCTTTCCAGGGTTGGGATTCTGTTCACATGCTACTATGTCAGACTCTTCATGCAGATACCGGTGTCGAGCTCAGACCCCTATTTGCAAGGCACGCACTTTATGAATCAAAATGTTCTCCCTGCCCCTCATTTGGATTAGGCTTTTAAACAGGATGCAAAAATACCGAATTTAAAGGGGGAAAGATAAACTAATTGGACTGTTAAAATTAAGAAACCCTGTTCACTAAAAGTCACTCTTTAGAGAGTGGACAGACAACTGACAGATTGAAAGAAAGTATGTTCTCAGAGACTCCTTCCTCCATTCCGTTAGGAATTGCTACTAATCAGTAAGTAAACAGCAAACTAGCTGATAGAAAAGCTGACAAACAAACCTGGAACTGACAATTCACAAAAGACTTCTACGTGGTGCAGTTAAATACAAAGAATATGCCCCTCATCCCTGTCATCAGAGAAATGCAAATTAAAGCTACAGATTGATGTCACTGCGTACCCACTAGAACGGGGAAAATAAAAAGAGAGAGAGGTGTAACTATCAAGTATTGGTAGGAGTTTGGAGCAAGCCAATCACTTACATGGCGCTGGGAGAATAATTGTTAATGCTTTGGGAAACCCTTCTCTAGCATTTACTAAAGCTGACATCTGCCAATGTTCTTAGAATGGAAGAGATGCTTTACACCATTATCCAGGCATTCACTCCACTGTTGTGGAACTGTGTGTTCCTCTGTATGAGGGTTATTATTTATGACCATTATTTACAGCAACTGTGAAGTCAATAAAATTTACATACGTTAGGAAGCTTCAGAAACTTACAAGCCCTTCCTCCATGTGATGTAAGCAAAACTACAAGGGAGAAGAGAGTCTCTTAGTGGCTGCAATCTGTGAGTCACCACCCATGCTGGGGTGGAATTTTGGGTGCTGAAGCTGTCCTTGAGGCACCCATGATCCTATAAGTAACTCCTATAAACCTACCAGTTCACTAAGCTGGACTTGGGTGAATTGTATCTTTGGTCTGGTGTGGGTGATACAGCTAGGATGAATACATGCTTACTCATTCTGCCTCAGGCAAAGCCAGACGTCAATGATCAAGGCAGTACCACTAAGGACGACTGAAGGTGATGGTCCCCTGAGAGACAGTGAGAGGCAAAATAGACTGTCTCCCCATCAATTCTCCATCATGTATCCAGAGCTACTTCATGGACTCTTAAGCCTCCATCACTTCTAGCTTGCCCAGAAAGCAGGTTAAGCATGTTCTCCAGGCTCTAGAGAAATCTTCAGACTCAAGGTGGACAGAGGAATCGCAAACGATGTAAATGTGATATCAACTCAAATCCATGATTGCTATGTTCACTTGTCTTTCCAGGTAGTAGCTGATAATCACAACCTAAAGTGATAAAAAGTGCCTGTACTGGGACCGTCTGCTGGGTGACAATCACCAGAAAACCATCACATAACAGTGCAAAGCATTATAACTTTTACAGCTTCATTGCTGAAACTGGTAACAACCATGGTTAGGATTTTTCTTGCCGTTTGTTTCAGTTTTGTACTGTAAATAACCCAGATAGTCTCCCTAGGGGCCTCTGAGCCCTTGTTAGCTATGAATGCCATCATTGTTGGTTCTTTTGCAGCCAATGGTTTCAAAGTACCAATAAGTTCCTGATGGATCCCCGGAGCTCCAGACATGCTCCTCTACTACTGTTCAAATGACAATTTGAATTCTCTAAAAATCACATTAAAGCTTAATATTTACTGTGAGGATATTAAGTAAGGCCCTTTAAGATGTGATTAAGCCATGGACACTGATGAATAGATTAGGAATTTTAACATTAAGAGCTCATCAAAGCAAGTTTTCTCTCTTCTGCTCTTTTGCTATATTGAGGACACAGTCAAGATGGATCTCACTAGACAGGAAATGCCAATACTTTGATTGTCCAGACTTCAAAACTTGGGGAATAAATTTTCATACTTTATGAATTATCCATACTCAAGTGCTTTATAACCGGATTACACATAGAACAAGATATCTTCCTTACCCTATTGTGAAATAACAGTCCTAACTTTGTGTGATAATCAGTGCAAATTATCATTACAAGGAACATGATCTCTTTGTCTGCTAAACAGGTGGCTCTGGTGATGTGGGATTTCCCTCTATGTGCTGTGATTACCATTAATAAATAAAGGAACTGCTTGAACCTATAGCAGAGCAGAACTTAGCTAGGTGGGGAAAACTAAAGTGAATGCTGGGAAAAAGAAGGGCAGAGTCAGAGAGAAGCCATGGTGTTGCTGCCAAAGATAGACTCGCTGAAACTTTGCTGGTAGGCCACGACCTCGTGGTGATGCACAGATTAATGGAGATGGGTTAAATTAAGATGTAAGAGTTAGAGCGGCGGCCGGAACCGGACGCGCACGGCAGCAGCGGCCGGAACCGGACGCGCACGGCGGGCGACGTAGCTGGCGCAGCGGACAGGAACGGCGGGTACTGACACAGTGGCAGACAACACAGGCGACAGGGACCAGTGCAACACCAAGAGCAGATCGCCCCAGGACAATTAAATCAAAGAGGTAGGCCTTTGGTTGGCGAGGTCCCGGGCAAACAGGGAACCTGGTTCTTTTCCTGAAGACCCGTCTGAGGGGTGAGAGGGATCTTGGCCCCTGGCAGGAGCCAGGAAACAGAACGAGGGAATTTTGCAAGAGGAGCCTCTGGCCAGCAGGGAAACCTGATCTGGTTTTAAAAGACCAATTAGAGATCGTCAATAGGAGGAGATGGGCAGGCGCCAAGGCAAAAATTCTCCCAATAAGCTGAAAAACAACATGAAAGCACCAGAACCCAATGATCTTACAACAGAAGGAC
>NW_026067951.1:1446555-1456913 GCF_014885135.2 Alexandromys fortis | reverse complement strand
AAAAAAAAAAAAAAAAAAAAAAAAAAAAAAAAAAAAAAACAATGACCAAAAAAGGGGGAGGTCCTAAAGTTACATGCAAGGTAAAAACTCTCTACAATGCAGTTGCTGTGAACTAGGATAGTAAGAGATGGGATTAGACTGGAAACCCCAAGAATGTTGCTTGTCTTAGAGTGGGGTTCACCACAATCACTCAGGTGCCTTTTGACTTCCCTCCACAACTTTAGCTACAATGCATTTCCAGACAACTTGTTTATTTCAAAGGATGGTCAGCCCTATTTGAAGAGCAGCACTGGGCTTCTGCAGCAGCCACCCCCACCCCCTGAAGCACAGGTTTGAAATATCTGGATTGTACAGAGTCTAACGACTCCAGGTAGACCCTGAGTTCTAGCAGAGGTCAACATCATCCGCTGTGTGTTTTTGAAGAAGCTCATGTATTTTCTGTCCCGCCTGCATTAGCTACAATACATCATGATTCTTCATTCATGTCAAAATACCTCAGAATTCCATCAACCCCGCCCCATGAACATCTTCTTCAATGTCAAGATGCTTGGGCTGTTGAGGGAACACACATTGTCTGAGTATGTGAGAAAAAAAATTCTTTTTTTTTTTTTTAAATTCCAAACATCATGAAGCTTAGCCAAACTTCTGTGGTCAGGGAGTATGGCTTCTCTTTCTTCTGTCATGCTGCTGTTCCCACAGTCCCAAGTAGGGGGGTGAAATGATGAAAATCCGCATGGCACCCAGTAAAGGCCACAACTGTCTCACTTTCAGCCATTGGCTGGTTCTCTGTGGGTTTTCCATTTAATCCCACATAGACTTGGGTTGTTTAAAATATGGGCTGAACAAGGCAGTCTCCCTGGCATGGTAACCATCACACTGCTGCTGCTGCTGGTGTTTGCTCCACTCCCCAGCCGGAGAGTGGCCATTCATACACTGTCACATCCTATACAAGGGAGATCACTGCACAGACATGCTGTGTTTGCACCTTACAGTCTCAAGCCACCTTTCACACACTCCAATCTCAAGATGAAAATTCTCAGAAATATAAAAATTGTGAAATTTAAAATAGTTACTAATTTATCTAAAAAGGAACAACACACTTAGACTACCCAACATTATCCAAACACAGGTAAGCAACTAAGAAAATATGAAATGCCTTTACAGTTTTGCAAAATCTCTGCTAAAACATCTGGATTCTAACAATTACTCCTGTATTCAACCGATTTGAAATTTCCCATATTCTGTAGTCTCTGGAAAATTCCACCAAAAACGTATGGGACAATGGAAATGAAAAAGGCCAGCGTATCCTTAGTATTGTGGTTCAGAATAGCTTTGACCCTGAAGATCCCTTGAGGACAGGCAGTACAGATCTGTGGTTATGGCTAGTGTGGCAATGGACAGTGCAGATGCAGTGGTTATGACTGCAGTGTGGCAGTGGACAGTGTAGATGCAGTGGTTATGACTGCAGTGTGGCAGTGGACAGTGCAGATGCAGTGGTTATGACTGCAGTGCAGCAGTTGAGAGCTCTGCTCCAGTACCACACAGCCCTGGCTAAGCAGACCCATTACCGCTGTTTGTTTCTCTACCTCAAGATCTTTACTCATTATTTTGATCAGTAAATGGTACTAAAATCTGTTGTGAACCAGGTATTTAGATATATGGGCTGTGTGTGTGTGTGTGTGTGTGTGTGTGTGTGTGTGTCCTTTGCAGATATGTTTACTCCTAACCTTGATATGACTGCCTTTGGGAGGTAATTAGATCAGAACTAGGCTCTCATGAATGATGCAGTAACTTGAACATGAGATGTCCAAGGTCGTATGTTTGAATGTTTGGTTGCCAGATGATGATGCTGTTTTGAGTAATTAAGGAACATTAGTGACAAAAGGCCTAATGTTGCTAGGTGCCTAGCAGTGGGCATTGAAGGGTAAACCTCTGCCTTCTGAATGCTGGGATTATACTAACGCATCAGATCTGAAAACAAGTATTAACCACAGACATAATGCAGATGACCACTCACTTCTGGCGCTTTCTCCACCTCGTAATACAAATATGAAAACAAGAAAACGTAAGTGTGATGGGATCTTATCTAGAGACCATGGTGTGGAAGCAGAAATGGCTAGCACCTTGCAAGTGGAACTAGGACAGGATGAATTGCATTGATGTTACACTCCAAGATCCGCACCCCTCCCTGCAAGCTAGTATCCACTTCAAGCTTAGGATGCTCAGACTATGAAATATACATTCACACCACTTTCAGATGTGGCAGATGAGTCCCAGGAAGCCCTAGAGATAGCAGATTGATTCTTGTTTGCCTTCCCAACGAGACACAGAAGAAATTAGTTACGCATGTTTCTGTACATATTTGTTCTTCCTCCAGCGTCTCGGGGGCTGCCAGAAGCTCAGATGTACCCACGGAGGCCATGCAGGGCTCACCACAGAGTACACACTGTGATGACAGCAATCAGAGGCCTTCTCTCTGTGGCCGGAGGCTGACTTGTAAACCTGGAGACACTGCTCTTCCCAGTGTCCCCTGGAGCGCTCTTGTCATCTCCCTTCCTACTGGCCTTTCTGCCAAGGTCTTCTCTAGGACACACAGAGTATCTGACAACTTCAGGTCTCTCAGTGGAGCTGCAACCTTCCTGCCAACTTCAGCTACAGGTACCTGACACCTGCATCATGTCTCCTCTCAGATGGAATAGGTGTCTGGTTGTGACTAAGGCCTCTTATATCTGTTTCTTACCAAAGTCTGACAATGTCACCTCTTAATGGTTTTCAGACTGTCACATGGATGGAGGAGATATCTCAGTGGGTGAAAGTACTTGCTACACAATCATGAGAAATTGAATTCAAATTGCCAGAACTCTCCAAAAAGTCTCAGAGCTCAAGTGTCTGTAACCACAGAGCCTCTATGGAGAGATAAGAAGTAGAGACAGGAGAATTCCCAGAAGCCTGTATGCCAGAGAGCCTGACATATGTATTGGGGATGGGGCAATAAACAGAGACCCTGTCTCAACCAAGGTATAAGGTGGAGACCAACTCCTGATAATGTCATCTGTTCACACATGCACACTCACAAATGTGTGCATGCACACTACACATGCATATACATCCATGTATACACACACCCCTATATACATACACATACACACACACACCCCATACACATACCACACACATACAAACTTTCTTGATACTTGAGACTAGCTGAAAGCTCCTTTCTTGTGTCCACACTCTATGCCCAGCACAAGACTCAGGTGTCAACTCTTCCAGTCTGGGCATTTTAACTGTCAGCAGAGGTTCTAGTCTAAGACCCTTACTACTCCGGAAGTCACATGAGAAGCAGGTTAAGTGTTCAGGGTTGGGAAATAGACATGGCTGCAAACCCTGCAGAGAGCTGACTTGTTGGTATTTTAATTTTCTTCTTTGCCAATGGTGGGCAATAATTCCTAACTCTAAGGTGCTTTGCAAAACTCAGCAGTTCTGCAAGTGCTTAGGGCACTGTATTATTAGCCGTAGTAAGTATTCATTAGGTGGTCACTCTTAAGATTATCAAACTTAATATCCTTACATGCTAGGGATGTGGCTCACTGGTAGAGTGCTTGCTTAGCATGTACTAAGCATGAAGCCCTAGGTTTGACCCCAGCACTACCCCCAAGTCCTGTACACACATATCTTGCATAATATATCATCACTAACAGAAAGAATTCCAAGTCCCAGTCCCCATATATGTTCCAGGATGTGTTTGAATAGAAAAGGGGCATTGTCAAAGACTCCAAAGGGGACTAACTTGTTTCTGTTATTTAAATCAGATATTTGTTCAGTTCTATGCAACGAGAGTCCTACATTGCTCACAGGTCGCATTGTTTGAAGAGGGTCGTGTGCACAGCCCAACCTGAGAGGAGTCCCAGGTTACTAAGATACTCCCTATGCATCCCACTTTTTTTTCCCAAGCACCAATGCCAGCTCCATACATCAGTGGTGCTGGTTCAAAAACTGGCTTTTCTTCAGACTGGGCAATTCAGGTAACTGAGAGTTAGCCAAAACTAGACTATGAAAGGAGGCTCTCACTAAAAGGGGTGTCACGACACTCTGGTAGTGCTATCTGTCCTCCACCACCAGTCTATGGATCCTGTAGGAAGAGGCCCCCCACAACCAGTCTGTGGCCCTGAACAGGTTCAGAAGCACATCACTAACCCTAAGGGGGAAGAAAAGTCATTACCTGACTCTGAGCATCCTGCATTCCATCCAATTTAAATAATGCTGTCTCCGGTCTTGTCTGCCATTCATTTTAATAGCTCAGCCTATTTTCAGTACAGACGGAGATATCTGCTGTCTTCAAATTAGCCTCTGGTGTTCATCATTAAGTCATCAAGCCATTCCCTGACAAAACTTGCATTCCTTAATATTGAAATATTTCCTGGTTTATTATCTATAGTCCACAGCTGATCTCCCCCAACCAAATGAATGTGTATTCAGCTAGTGGTGGGCACTATCTATACCAGGTCAATCAGTCATGATAAGTACATTGTCACCCACTGAAGCCACACACCCAGACAGATTTGCTGTGACAATCACTATTTCCCTTGGCCCTGCAGCATTTCAGAGCAGAAACGTCACAGCGCCGGCAGACCTAAGTTCAAATCCTTTCCCTGCTGTTTTACATCTGTGTCACCTCAGGTAGGTTTCTTGACCTCTCTGAACTCATTTACTCTTTTGCAGAACCTGAGCTAATCATACCCATCTTGCATAAAGTTTGGAGTATGAAGACTAAAAGAAGAATATGCATCTTTGTGATGGTGGTGGTGCTGGTGCTGGTGGTAATGCTGGTGGTGGTACTGGTGCTGGTGCTGGTGCTGGTGGTGCTGGTGGTGGTAATGGTGGTAGTGGTGGTGATGGTAGTAGTGATGGTGGTAGTGGTGCTGGTGGTACTGATGCTGGTGTTGGTGGGAGGTGTCTAGGCCCAGTCACCACCCATCAGTAGCCTTAAACAAATGTCAGTTTCCTTTCCATTCCTTACCCTTGACTACAGTGGTTAATGTTTTGTTTGTTGAGTTGACAGAGCTTGAAGGGCCACTACTCGAGAGTCTCCAAGTGGAGTGTTGATGGGAGTCTGGCCGTAGAGAACAAAGTAGAACTCAGTGGCTTCTGACATTATTGAATTTGCAAAGCTTGTGGCCACCCAGTGCGTAAAGGAGCATGAGAGCTATGCTGAGCCGTACTATGCTCAGGGTTACTAAGAATGTGCTCCCTATCCCAGCATCACGTGTTGGAATCTTAATGGCCACTGGATGGTGTTGAGATGGAGCCTTCATGATGTGCAGCCTAGAGGACAACCATTATGCATGGGGACTCCAGTCTGTGAAAGCAGCAATACAGAGCTAACAGCTAGCTATGCTGAGAGAGGATGAAATCAAGATGGGTTGGTCCTTTTCTGACATCTCCACTTCCCTTTCTTCTCCACTGCCAGGACAGCCATCATCAGCCTGCTGGTTAGCTTTATGTCAGCTTGACACAAGCTAGAGTTATCTGAAAGGAGGGCACCTCAATTGAGAAAATGCCTCCATACAATCTGGCTTAGACCATTTTCTTAATTAGTACTGATGAGGGAGAGCACAGCCCATTGCAGGTGGTGCCATCCTCGGGCTGTTAGTCCTGGGTCCTATTAGAAAGCAGACTAAGTAAGCCATGGGGTGTGTTACCAGAGGCTGTTCTTTTGTTTTCCAGTTACCCAGATCCAAATAATCACACAGAAACTATACTAATTACAACACTGTTTGGCCTATTAGTTCAGGCTTCTTATTAACTAACTCATATTTTAAATTAACCCATTTCTATTCTATGTATCACCACAAGGCTGTGGCTTACCGAGTTCTGACATCTTTCTCCTTTGGCAGCTACATGGCATCTCCTTAACTCTGCCTACTCTCTTTATGTATCTCTTCCAGCCCTGCCATAGGTCAAAAGAGTTTTATTCATTAACCAATAAGAGCAACACATATATAGAAGGACTTCTCACATCATCTTCCCTTTTCTGTCTAAATATAATAAAATGTTATCAAGCAACAATTATAGTAACAATATTTAGACTATTTACATTTGGCAAATTAAGAAAAATTCTCTATCATCTATCCTATCTTCGTGAGTCTAAAGTTTTATATCTAATTATCCTTTATCATAACTAAGGAAAACTATAATTATCTGTCTTCAACTCCACGAAAGACCCCAGGAGGATATAATATTACCTAAGTAAAGAGGAAGTGCATTGTAAGCAACTTCCAAAACTCTAGAATTGACAGAGACACCTCACTGCCTGGACAGTCACCCAAAGTTCTTCTGTAACATTGGGGCATTCATCTTTAGCCTATAGTCCTATAGTATCCAGCAGACTTTTCCATAAAGCATGAAATTTTAAGATCTTTTCAGTCTTGTAATGGAAAAGTCCATCAGTTGCTTTCTCCTGTGTCCTGAGAATGTCTTGCAGTTTCTTCTGTGAAGCAAGAACCCTGAAGGACCATCCTATCTTTTGGAAAGTTCAGCAGTCACTTTTCTGTGGTTCCCGCATGTCCAGTTCATATAGCATACCATTAAGCAGTCCAGGCAAGAGCAGTTTCTTACCCAAATGCCTAGTCTTATTATATTGAAGGCAAATTTCATTTGTTTCTTCAATGCCCACCAACCTTTTGAAGTAATTGGTGCTGCCAGAAGCAGACACGTCTCACTGTCAAGAAAAGTCTAAGTTCTTAAATCCTTTTAAATGCTATATTTCATAGCTCTTTGAAGTACTGAAGATTATCTATCTAAATATGCCTCTGCATATCTAGAAAATCTAAATAATGACTACAAGTTTGACTATTATAAATGACTACTTGTTAATGCCTAATTTTAATCATACATTATATTTTTTTCATACATTATATTTTTAAATGAGGTACACACATAATACCTTAAACAAGAGTAGAAGCATACACATAACAAAATTGACCTTAAATTTGTATCAAAATACAAAAGTCCATACCAATGTAAAGTATTCATTTATATATCATATCTCCCTTATTTTTTTTTAGAAATTGATTGTGATCATTAATCACTTATAATAGAGCCCCTTTAAATGAAAACAAACATTTACAAACAATCACTTTGGGAATTTTGGCATCGTTTTCTCCAAACTACTTCCTGCTGTTTGCTGGGTGAAGTATTTTAGGGGTTCACAGAGATCTTTTGGGGGATTTTGTTCCATCAAGCCACATTAACCTGAAAGGAATCCATAGGTTCTCATCTTCTGTGGAAACAAAAGAAGAACCAGAGAACCTCTTTTCCAAAGTAACAAATCATTAGACCTAAATTTTGAAGTCCAGATATCTTTAAAATATATATGTTGGTTTACCTTAGCAGCCCCCAGAATCAAATGTTTCTCTGTAGTCAAAAAATTCAAAGAAAACACAAAAATATACATAATCCATCTTTCTGCATATATACCATCTTTATGTGTCTTATTTCTCTTTACTCCTTCAATCTAGGATTGTCTGTACTCTGTATCTTTAAATATTCTTTTTTTAACTATTCATTTATTGTAACTATCTATACTCTTTTTCTCTGACTTCCAAAGTTGTGTACATTTTTTTTAACACACTGTGTCTCATTCAGAGTTTTTTTTTAATGTCAGAATGTCTGTCCTATTGTGTATCTGAAATTCTTTTCTGACAAAAAGCATTTTAAAATGGTAATCAGTATAGTCACAGCAGCCCTGGATGCCAGCCCCACTTCTCTTGGCCTTTTAACATGGCAGAGGTACATTCACTACCTCTGCGAGCCATGTTTACAGCCCCAGCTCCAGGGATGCAGCAGGTCTATGTTGCCATTAAGCAAGTTGTAGCATGCTCCTCACAAACCCCATTTAAGTGCAGGACCTCCCAAAAGAGACAGAGTTCATGCTACCAGCACGAACCAGGAAACCACCATTTTTTAGAGAAGCTGCACAGCTGTTTTTTCTGCTAATGCTGAGTCAGGAAGCCTTCTCTTAGAGGAATCACACCTCTGCTCACTGTCAGCAAACAGAGTCTATCTGAAAAAAAAAATGCAGCTACAAAGAAGCTGTGCTTAACTCAGTTCTTTTGTGTCTAGAATTCCTTCCCAAGCTCTCTCAGTTTTGATGTGGATGTAGTTGCCCCATGTTACACTATTTTGTAAGTGGAGGCTGTTCATTCATTCCCCAGCTTCCCAGATCCAAATAACCACATAGAAACTATATTAATTACAACACTTTTTGGCCTATTAGCTCAGGATTCTTATTAACTAACTCCTAAATCTTAAATTAACCCATTTCTATTATACTGTGTATCACCATGAGGCTATAGCTTACCAGGTTCTGGCATCTTCAGCAGCTACATGGCGTCTCTTTGACTCTGCCTACTTCCTCTATATATCTCTTCCAGCCCGGCTATATTCTGTCCTGCCATAAACCGAAGCCACTTCATTCATTAACCAATAAAAGCAACACATATACAGAAGGACACTTCCCACATCAGGGGAGCAAGTCAGTAAGCAGCACCCCTCCATCTCTTCTGTACCAGATCCACCCAAGTTCCTACCACATTTGAATTCCTGTTCTGACTCCCTTCAATATTAGTATTGCTGTGGAAGTGTAAGTCAAACAAACCCTTTCCTTCCCCAACTTGTTTTGGTCCTTGTGTTTTGTTGAAGCAATAGAAACCCTAACCAAAACAACCAGCATGTTGGTACCCAAGAACTATGAATACTTCTTTTCTTTGTATAACACTGTCCTGGATAGTTTTTATCATCAACTTGACACAACCATGATTTATCTGGGAAGAGGGAGTCTCAACTGAGGAATTAGCCACATTAAATTGCTCTGCTACTATGTCTATGGGAAATTGTCTTGATTAATGTTGATAGATGGAGAGCATCTTGTCAATGTGGACAGTGGCACCTCTGAGTGGTTAGTCTTGGGTTGTTGTAAGGAAGCTGGCTAATCATAAGTCATCAAGCAAGCGAGAGGGGGTGGGAGAGTAAGCAGCATCCCTTCATAGTCTCTGCCTCAGTTTCTGTTCGAGCTCCTGTCCTGACTTCCCTCAGTGATGGATTGTGGCCTGGAAATTGAAGCTAATTAAACTGCTTTCTCCTCCAGCTTCAGTCACTTTGCTATAGCAATGAAAAGGGACCAAGGTGTGGTCTGTGGTAGACAGCTGTAGGTTTCTGCTTTGCTCACATGTCTATAGAACCCTGGTGCCTTTGGTATCCCCTCCCACACTAATTCTGGGTTTGGCAGTATGACTAGCCGGCAATAATGGAACAATAAATACAAATGGGACTGGGTCAGGGACTTGCAGAATACTCACACCTAAGAACATGGCTGACATTGGCATTATTGGAGTTTGCAACCAGCATTTCAGCAGGCACAGGCTAACCTGCTGGAAGAATAGGAACTGTGGGGAAATGACTAGCCAGCAGGCCCAGCTTCCCTTCCAAGACATAAGAGGCAGCCAAACCCAGGACAAAACAATAAGCTGAACATATAGCCAGTCCATTCACAAGGTGATAGTATTTCTTGTAATGCAGCCAAACTAACTGCCTGATAAAAGTGCCATTCCCTGCCTTGGGTAGGAATCCTGGCTGGGGAAGAAAATAAAACTACATGCAGGTCACAGCTAGGAGCTGGGTAAATGCTTAGTACTCAGAGAATCCCTCTGAAGGGAAATGTAATTGTCCTTAAACACAAAGCTCATTCCACCTGGAAAGCGTTTACCACGTGTGTAATAAGGCCCAGCGCCACAGGTGCAGGCCTCAAGTCAGCCTCTGCCCATCATGTGGCCATATCTCCTAAGTGAGGACAGGACTGTCGCTTCCACAGACAGACAAGGGTTAATGTCTCACCCTGAAGGGAAGTGGCAGTGCATGAATCTAAATCCAAGTACTCCGTCTTCATTACATGGTTCCTCTATATTTAGGGGAACTTGATGTAAAATTCAACAAGCATCTGATGTAGCTATTCTTAAGTCCCACATGTCAGCTAGGAGAGAGAGACACAGGAGCAGCCTCTTTGAGTACTCCACTCTCAACTCACTCTTCCTACCAAAGAGAATAGAGCCCCAGAGGGACCCTGTCCCCCATTCATTGCCTAGTCTTGGAGATGGGGCCTTCTCTTGTTTGATGGTGACGAAGGCAGTTGGTGGAAAGGCCCCTTCACCTCACCTTCTGGTGACACTTCTTTCAGCCAGTAGACTCAGAAGGGAAACAGGAATGCAAGGGAGAGGGAGAGCCCACCTACACCTGCCTGTCAACATTCACAAGATGAACAAGGAGAAGGAAATAATAGTCATAGAAATCCTTTCTAATTCTGT